>NC_079195.1:7112223-7138946 GCF_029499605.1 Hyla sarda
CCCCCATACAACTGACTCACTCTATATACACCTTACCACCTCTATATACAGCTGCCCCCTGCCTATCTACATCTGACACCACCAGCTATATACACCTACCCCCCCCCATACAACTGACTCACTCTATATACACCTTACCCCCTCTATATACAGATGCCCCCTGCCTATATACATCTGACAACATCTGCTATATACACCTAACCCTATCTATATACACCTAACCCTATCTATATACAACTAACCCCCACTATATACACCTGGCCCCCTCTATATACAACTAACCCCCACTATATACACCTGACCCCCTCTATATACAACTAACCTCCACTATATACACCTGGCCCCCTCTATATACAACTAACCCCCTCTATATACAACTAACCCCCACTATATACAACTAACCCCCTCTATATACACCTGACCCCCTCTATATGCAACTAACCCCCACTATATACACCTGATGGCCCTTTATACACAACTGACTCACTCTATATACAGCTGCCCCCTGCCTATATACAACTGACACCACCAGGTATATACACCTAACCTCCCCATATATAACTGACACCCTCTATATACACCTGACATACATATCCAGTGGCTGACAGGGCATGCTGGGAGTTGTAGTGTTATCACTTTGCTATCAGTCCTAATACACAGGAGCCCCGCCGCTAACCGGGAGAGAAGTCACAGAGCTCGGAGCTGGCGGAACGTTTCTTCCTTCCGCTGTTTCCGGGAGCTGCTGAGCGCGGTGCACCAACATGTCTGCGCCCTGGATACCGGGTCAGGACTCTCAGGTAAATGTCCGGATTTCTGAGTTTTTTCCCTTCTTCTTTCTTTTGCGGTGTGACGCCAGAAGGGGGCGCTGAGAGTGGAGGCTATAATCATAGATAATAACTGCCCCCCCCCCCATTATACCTGTCCCCCCCCATTATACCTGCCCAACTAATAACTGTCCCCCCCATTATACCTGCCCAACTAATAACTGTCCCCCCATTATACCTGCCCAACTAATAACTGTCCCCCCATTATACCTGCCCAACTAATAACTCCCTCCCCCCATTATAACTGCCCAACTAATAACTGCCCCCCCCATTATAACTGTCCCCCCCATTATACCTGCCCAACTAATAACTGTCACCCCCCCATATTACCTGCCCAACTAATAACTGTCCCCCCCATTATACCTGCCCAATTAATAACTCCCTCCCCCCATTATACCTGCCCAATTAATAACTGCCCCCCATTATAACTGCCCAACTAATAACTCCCCCCCCCCATTATAACTGCCCAACTAATAACTGCCCCCCCATTATAACTGTCCCCCCCATTATACCTGCCCCACTAATAACTCCCCCCATTATAACTGTCCTCCCCATTATACCTGCCCAACTAATAACTCCCCCCCCCATTATAACTGCCCAACTAATAACTGCCCCCCATTATAACTGTCCCCCCCCCCATTATAACTGCCCAACTAATAACTGCCCCCCCATTATAACTGTCCCCCCCATTATACCTGCCCCACTAATAACTCCCCCCATTATAACTGTCCTCCCCATTATACCTGCCCAACTAATAACTCCCCCCCCCATTATAACTGCCCAACTAATAACTGCCCCCCCCATTATAACTGTCCCCCCCATTATACCTGCCCAACTAATAACTGTCACCCCCCCATATTACCTGCCCAACTAATAACTGTCCCCCCCATTATACCTGCCCAATTAATAACTCCCTCCCCCCATTATACCTGCCCAATTAATAACTGCCCCCCATTATAACTGCCCAACTAATAACTCCCCCCCCCATTATAACTGCCCAACTAATAACTGCCCCCCCATTATAACTGTCCCCCCCATTATACCTGCCCCACTAATAACTCCCCCCATTATAACTGTCCTCCCCATTATACCTGCCCAACTAATAACTCCCCCCCCCCATTATAACTGCCCAACTAATAACTGCCCCCCATTATAACTGTCCCCCCCCCATTATAACTGCCCAACTAATAACTGCCCCCCCATTATAACTGTCCCCCCCATTATACCTGCCCCACTAATAACTCCCCCCATTATAACTGTCCTCCCCATTATACCTGCCCAACTAATAACTCCCCCCCCCCCATTATAACTGCCCAACTAATAACTGCCCCCCATTATAACTGTCCCCCCCCCCATTATACCTGCCCAACTAATAACATCCCCCCCATTATAACTGCCCAACTAATAACTCCCCCCCCCCATTATAACTGCCCAACTAATAACTGCCCCCCATTATAACTGTCCCCCCCCCCATTATAACTGCCCAACTAATAACTCCCCCCCCATTATGCCTGCCCAATTAATAACTCCCCCCCCATTATACCTGCCCAACTAATACCTTCCCCCCCATTATACCTGCCCAATTAATAACTCCCTCCCCCCCCATTATAACTGCCCAATTAATAACTGCCCCCCCATTATAACTGCCCAACTAATAACTCCCCCCCATTATACCTGCCCAACTAATAACTGCCCCCCATTATATCTGCCCAACTAATAACTGCTCCCCCATTATAACTGCCCAATTAATAACTCGGGGGCCCCATTATACCTGCCCAACTAATAACGCCCCCCCATTATATCTGCCCAACTAATAGCTCCCCCCCCACCCATTATTCCTGCCCAATTAATAACTCCCCTCCCCCATTATACCGGCCCAACTAATAACTCCCCCCCCCCCCATTATACCTGCCCAACTCTTAACTCCCCCCATTATAACTGCCCAACTAATAACCCCCCCCCATTATAACCCCAACTAATAACTCCCACCCCCCCCATTATAACTGCCCAACTAATAACTCCCCCCCCCATTATACCTGCCCAACTAATAACTGCCCCCTATTATAACTGCCCCCATTATAACTGCCCAACTAACTGCCCAACTAATAACTGCCCCCCATTATACCTGCCCAACTAATAACTGCTCCCCCATTAGACCTGCCCAACTAATAACTGCCCCCCATTAGACCTGCCCAACTAATAACTGCCCCCCATTATACATGCCCAACTAATAACTGCCCCCCATTATACCTGCCCAACTAATAACTGATCCCCATTATACCTGCCCAACTAATAACTGCACCCCATTATACCTTCCCAACTAATAACTGCCCCCCATTATACCTGCCCACTAATAACTGCCCAACTAATAACTGCTCCCCCATTATACCTGCCCAACTAATAATTCCCCCCCATTAGACCTGCCCAACTAATAACTGCCCCCCATTATACCTGCCCAACTAATAACTGCTCCCCCATTATACCTGCCCAACTAATAACTGCCCCCCATTAGACCTGCCCAACTAATAACTGCCCCCCCATTATACCTGCCCAATTAATAACCCCCTCATATACCTGCCCAACTAATAACTGCCCCTCATATACCTGCTCAACTAATAACTGCCCCTCATATACCCGCTCAGCTAATAACTGCCCCCCATTATATCCACCCAACTAATAACTGCCCCCCCCCCATTATAACTGCCCAACTAATAACTGCCCCCCCATTATAACTGCCCAACTAATAACTGCTCCCCCATTATACCTGCCCAACTAATAACTGCCCCCCCATTATAACTGCCCAACTAATAACTGCCCCCCCATTATAACTGCCCAACTAATAACTGCCCCCCCATTATAACTGCCCAACTAATAACTGCCCCCCATTATAACTGCCCAACTAATAACTGCCCCCCCATTATAACTGCCCAACTAATAACTGCCCCCCATTATAACTGCCCAACTAATAACTACTCCCCATTATACCTGCCCAACTAATAACTGTCCCCCCATTATAACTGCCCAACTAATAACTGCCCCCCATTATACCTGCCCAACTAATAACTGTCCCCCCATTATAGCTGCCCCCCATTATACCTGCCCAACTAATAACTGCCCCCTATTATACCCGCTCAACTAATAGCTGCTCCCCCCTTATACCTGCCCAACCAATAACTGCCCCCCCCATTATACCTGCCCAACTAATAACTGTCCCCCATTATACCTGCCCAACTAATAACTGCCCCCCCCATTATAACTGTCCAACTAATAACTGTCCCCCCATTATAACTGCCCAACTAATAACTGCCCCCTATTATACCCGCTCAACTAATAACTGCCCCCCCCATTATACCTGCCCAACCAATAACTGCTCCCCCATTATACCTGCCCAACTAATAACTGCTCCCCCATTATACCTGCCCAACTAATAACTGCCCCCCCATTATACCTGTCCAACTAATAACTGCCCCCCCATTATACTCGCCCAACTAATAACTGTCCCCCATTATACTCGCCCAACCAATAACTGCCCCCCCATTATACCCGCCCAACTAATAAATGCCCCCCCCCATTATACCTGCCCAACTTATAACTGCCCCCCATTATACCTTCCCAACTAATAACTGCCCCCCATTATACCCGCCCAGCTAATAACTGCCCCCATTATACCTGCCCCCCCATTATACCTGCCCAAATAACTGCCCCCCATTAAACCTGCCCAACTAATTACTTCCCTTCATTAAACCTGCCTCTCATATAACTGCCCCTTATTAAACCTGCCCCCACTAATAACTGCCTCTCATATAACTGCCCCTTATTAAACCTGCCCCCACTAATAACTGCCTCTCATATAACTGCCCCTTATTAAATGTGCCCCCACTAATAACTGCCTCTCATATAACTGCCCCTTATTAAACCTGCCCCCACTAATAACTGCCTCCTATATAACTGCCCCTTATTAAACCTGCCCCCACTAATAACTGCCTCTCATATAACTGCCCCTTATTAATCCTGCCCCCACTAATAACTGCCTCTCATATAACTGCCCCTTATTAATCCTGCCCCCACTAATAACTGCCTCTCATATAACTGCCCCTTATTAATCCTGTCCCCACTAATAACTGCCTCTCAAATAACTGCCCCTTATTAATCCTGCCCCCACTAATAATTGTCCCTCCTCTTTGTGTGGCACTTGATGTGACACTGATGGCCGCTCTTTTCTCCAGTCCTTTCTGCAGAGACATGCCCACTGGCACAGTGTTCTGGACCCCAGCTGGTTACTAGCATCTCATGTAAGTGACAGGAAGAGGCAATGGAGGCTGGGGTGGGGGTGGGGATGGGGGTATGTCAAGAGGGCAGGAGGGAGGGCTAGAGATTGATATGACGGGAGGAGGGGTAATGGTGTATATGGCGGGTGTAAGGGGTGGTAATGGATGTGGCGGGAGGAGGGAGGAGTAGGGAGGGGTAGGGATGGATGTGGGGGAGGAGGGAGGGGTAGGGATGGATGTGGCGGGAGGAGGGAGGGGGTAGGGAGGGATGGATGTGGAGGAGGAGGGAGGGGTAGGGATGGATTAGGAGGGAGGGGTAGGGATGGATGACGAGGGAGGAGGGAGGGGTAGGGATGGATGTGGAGGAGGAGGGAGGGGTAGGGATGGATGTGGAGGGAGGGGTAGGGATGGATGTGGAGGAGGAGGGAGGGGTAGGGATGGATGTGGAGGAGGAGGGAGGGGTAGGGATGGATGTGGAGGGAGGGGTAGGGATGGATGTGGAGGAGGAGGGAGGGGTAGGGATGGATGTGGAGGAGGAGGGAGGGGTAGGGATGGATTAGGAGGGAGGGGTAGGGATGGATGACGAGGGAGGAGGGAGGGGTAGGGATGGATGTGGCGGGAGGAGGGAGGGGTAGGGATGGATGAGGAGGGAGGGAGGGGTAAGGATGGAGGGAGGGGTAAGGATGGATGTGGCGGGAGGAGGGAGGGGTGGGGATGGATGTGGCGGGAGGAGGGAGGGGTGGGGATGGATGTGGCGGAAGGGGATGACAGCAGATAAGGAGGCGGGTTAGCGGTGGATCTGTTGGTAGAAGGGATTACAGCACTGCAGGCGTGGCCACAGAGGGGCTGTGATTGGCTGCTTAATGATCATGTGACCATTATCTTCAGGCAGAAATCCAGAAATCTAAATCCTTGTTGGAGTCATTGGGACACAGAAATACAGAGGAACAGCAGGATAAGAAGGTAAAACAGAAGTCGTACTGTGCACTGTCTGTACCTGTAGAATAAGAAGTGGTACTGTGCACTGTCTGTACCTGTAGAATAAGAAGTGGTACTGTGCACTGTCTGTACCTGTAGAATAAGAAGTGGTACTGTGCACTGTCTGTACCTGTAGAATAAGAAGTGGTACTGTGCACTTTCTGTACCTGTAGAATAAGAAGTGGTACTGTGCACTGTCTGTACCTGTAGAATAAGAAGTGGTACTGTGCACTGTCTGTACCTGTAGAATAAGAAGTGGTACTGTGCACTGTCTGTACCTGTAGAATAAGAAGTGATACTGTGCACTGTCTGTACATGTAGAATAAGAAGTCGTACTGTGCACTGTCTGTACCTGTGGAATAAGAAGTGGTACTGTGCATTGTCTGTACCTGTAGAATAAGAAGTCGTACTGTGCACTTTCTGTACCTGTGGAATAAGAAGTGGTACTGTGCACTGTCTGTACCTGTATAATAAATGGTACTGGGCACTGTCTGTACATGTAGAATAAGAAGTGGTACTGTGCACTGTCTGTACCTGTAGAATAAATGGTACTGGGCACTGTCTGTACATGTAGAATAAGAAGTGGTACTGGGCACTGTCTGTACATGTAGAATAAGAAGTGGTACTGTGCACTGTCTGTTCCTGTAGAATAAGAAGTGGTACTGTGCACTGTCTGTACCTGTAGAATAAGAAGTGGTACTGTGCACTGTCTGTACATGTAGAATAAGAAGTCGTACTGTGCACTGTCTGTACCTGTGGAATAAGAAGTGGTTCTGTGCACTGTCTGTACCTGTAGAATAAGAAGTGGTACTGTGCACTGTCTGTACCTGTAGAATAAGAAGTGGTACTGTGCACTGTCTGTACATGTAGAATAAGAAGTCATACTGTGCACTGTCTGTACCTGTGGAATAAGAAGTGGTTCTGTGCACTGTCTGTACATGTAGAATAAGAAGTCATACTGTGCACTGTCTGTACCTGTAGAATAAGAAGTCGTACTGTGCACTGTCTGTACCTGTAGAATAAGAAGTCGTACTGTGCACTGTCCGTACATGTAGATACTGTGCAGTGGGATATGTGAGGGGTCCTGATCTGTGGATATAATTGATCCCATTCTGTATGTTTCACAGGTGACGGAGGCCGAGGAGCTATGTCAGGTGAGTGTATCCTGATGGGGCAGTTCTCAGGGGCTCTTGGGCTATAGACAGGGATGGGGCAGTTCTCAGGGGCTCTTGGGCTATAGACAGGGATGGGGCAGTTCTCAGGGGCTCTTGGGCTATAGACAGGGATGGGGCAGTTCTCAGGGGCTATAGACATGGATGGAGCAGTTCTCAGGGGCTCTTGGGCTATAGACATGGATGGGGCAGTTCTCAGGGGCTCTTGGGCTATAGACAGGGATGGGGCAGTTCTCAGGGGCTATAGACATGGATAGGGCAGTTCTCAGGGGCTCTTGGGCTATAGACAGGGATAGGGCAGTTCTCAGGGGCTCTTGGGCTATAGACATGGATGGGGCAGTTCTCAGGGGCTCTTGGGCTATAGACATGGATGGGGCAGTTCTCAGGGGCTCTTGGGCTATAGACAGGGATTGGGTAGTTCTCATGGGGCTCTTGGGCTATAGACATGGATGGAGCAGTTCTCAGGGGCTCTTGGGCTATAGACATGGATGGGGCAGTTCTCAGGGGCTCTTGGGCTATAGACATGGATGGGGCAGTTCTCAGGGGCTCTTGGGCTATAGACAGGGATGGAGTAGTTCTCAGGGGCTCTTGGGCTATAGACATGGATGGGGCAGTTCTCAGGGGCTCTTGGGCTATAGACATGGATGGGGCAGTTCTCAGGGGCTCTTGGGCTACAGACAGGGATTGGGTAGTTCTCATGGGGCTCTTGGGCTATAGACATGGATGGGGCAGTTCTCAGGGGCTCTTGGGCTATAGACATGGATGGGGCAGTTCTCGGGGCTCTTGGGCTATAGACATGGATGGGGCAGTTCTCTGGGGCTCTTGGGCTATAGACATGGATGGGGCAGTTCTCAGGGGCTCTTGGGCTATAGACAGGGATGGGGCAGTTCTCAGGGGCTCTTGGGCTATAGACATGGATGGGGCAGTTCTCAGGGGCTCTTGGGCTATAGACAGGGATGGGGCAGTTCTCAGGGGCTATAGACATGGATGGGGCAGTTCTCGGGGCTCTTGGGCTATATACAGGGATGTGGCAGTTCTCTGGGGCTCTTGGGCTATAGACATGGATTGGGCAGTTCTCATGGGGCTCTTGGGCTATAGACATGGATGGGGCAGTTCTCGGGGCTCTTGGGCTATAGACATGGATGGGGCAGTTCTCAGGGGGCTCTTGGGCTATAGACATGGATGGGGCAGTTCTCAGGGCTCTTGGGCTATAGACATGGATGGGGCAGTTCTCATGGGGCTCTTGGGCTATAGACATGGATGGGGCAGTTCTCGGGGCTCTTGGGCTATAGACATGGATGGGGCAGTTCTCTGGGGCTCTTGGGCTATAGACATGGATGGGGCAGTTCTCAGGGGCTCTTGGGCTATAGACAGGGATGGGGCAGTTCTCAGGGGCTCTTGGGCTATAGACAGGGATGGGGCAGTTCTCAGGGGCTCTTGGGCTATAGACATGGATGGCGCAGTTCTCAGGGGCTCTTGGGCTATAGACATGGATGGGGCAGTTCTCAGGGGCTATAGACATGGATGGGGCAGTTCTCAGGGGCTCTTGGGCTATAGAAATGGATGGGGCAGTTCTCAGGGGCTCTTGGGCTATAGACATGGATGGGGCAGTCCTCATGGGCTCTTGGGCTATAGACATGGATGGGGCAGTTCTCAGGGGCTCTTGGGCTATAGACATGGATGGGGCAGTTCTCTGGGGCTCTTGGGCTATAGACATGGATGGGGCAGTTCTCTGGGGCTCTTGGGCTATAGACATGGATGGGGCAGTTCTCATGGGCTCTTGGGCTATAGACATGGATGGGGCAGTTCTCAGGGGCTCTTGGGCTATAGACATGGATGGCGCAGTTCTCAGGGGCTCTTGGGCTATAGACATGGATGGGGCAGTTCTCATGGGCTCTTGGGCTATAGACATGGATGGGGCAGTTCTCAGGGGCTCTTGGGCTATAGACATGGATGGGGCAGTTCTCAGGGGCTCTTGGGCTATAGAAATGGATGGGGCAGTTCTCAGGGGCTCTTGGGCTATAGACAGGGATGGGGCAGTTCTCAGGGGCTCTTGGGCTATAGACATGGATGGGGCAGTTCTCTGGGGCTCTTGGGCTATAGACATGGATGGGGCAGTTCTCATGGGCTCTTGGGCTATAGACATGGATGGGGCAGTTCTCAGGGGCTCTTGGGCTATAGACATGGATGGGGCAGTTCTCAGGGGCTCTTGGGCTATAGAAATGGATGGGGCAGTTCTCAGGGGCTCTTGGGCTATAGACAGGGATGGGGCAGTTCTCAGGGGCTCTTGGGCTATAGAAATGGATGGGGCAGTTCTCAGGGGCTATAGACAGGGATAGGGCAGTTCTCAGGGGCTATAGACAGGGATAGGGCAGTTCTCAGGGGCTATAGACATGGATGGGGCAGTTCTCAGGGGCTCTTGGGCTATAGACATGGATGGGGCAGTTCTCAGGGGCTCTTGGGCTATAGACATGGATGGGGCAGTTCTCAGGGGCTCTTGGGCTATAGACATGGATGGGGCAGTTCTCAGGGGCTCTTGGGCTATAGACATGGATGGGGCAGTTCTCAGGGGCTCTTGGGCTATAGACAGGGATGGGGCAGTTCTCGGGGCTCTTGGGCTATAGACATGGATGGGGCAGTTCTCAGGGGCTCTTGGGCTATAGACAGGGATGGGGCAGTTCTCAGGGGCTATAGACATGGATGGGGCAGTTCTCGGGGCTCTTGGGCTATATACAGGGATGTGGCAGTTCTCTGGGGCTCTTGGGCTATAGACATGGATTGGGCAGTTCTCTGGGGCTCTTGGGCTATAGACATGGATGGGGCAGTTCTCTGGGGCTCTTGGGCTATAGACAGGGATGGGGCAGTTCTCTGGGGCTCTTGGGCTATAGACATGGATGGGGCAGTTCTCAGGGGCTCTTGGGCTATAGACAGGGATGGGGCAGTTCTCAGGGGCTCTTGGGCTATAGACATGGATGGGGCAGTTCTCAGGGGGCTCTTGGGCTATAGACATGGATGGGGCAGTTCTCGGGGCTTTTGGGCTATAGTCATGGATGGGGCAGTTCTCAGGGGCTCTTGGGCTATAGTCATGGATGGGGCAGTTCTCAGGGGCTATAGACAGGGATGGGGCAGTTCTCAGGGGCTCTTGGGCTATAGACATGGATGGGGCAGTTCTCGGGGCTCTTGGGCTATAGACAGGGATGGGGCAGTGGGTCTGGTGGTTTCCTCCAGTTTGGGGGGTTCAGGGGGTGTGGTGTTCCAGTAGAGCCCTCCCCTCTGTATCTTTATATAATGTGATTTGTCTCTTTCACCCTAAGGCCTCTGTGCACCCAGATTCCGGGCAGATTCTCCCCTTGATCTTCAGACCCCCAGGTGAGCGCAGCGCGGTGACTCCCCCCAATCTAATTCCCACTAAGTCTCTCCTGTCCAGTGTGTTACAATGTATCAGTGCATGTAAAATATAATAAGCTGCGAACATTGTAACAGATCCTCAGCTGTGATATTATTACAACTATAAAACATGAAGGTGGAGTCGCGTCCGCACCTCCCTGGGCTTCGGGGAGTGGATCTGCCTGCACTCACCTTTCATTCAGGATGCAGAAAATGAGCAGAAATTATTCCCAAAAAATACCCATTTTATCACAAACCACTGTTCTTAGGTTCCACGTGTCCTGACGCCGGCGCGTGTTTTCTCAGAGCGCAATTACCTATCACTGATCAATTATTTAAAAAAAAGTCTCATAATAAAGATTCAAATAATTATAATAATAATAATTCATATAATTATTAAAAAATATATGTACATATTCGGTTTCGCCACATGTAGAATTGTCCGAACTAAGTGATCAAAAGGTCCCATCTAAACAAAAATCCATACAGATATAAAAATACAGATCACAGCGCCAAAAATTAACAACCCCCCCCCCCCCCCCCTCCGTTTAAAAAGTTACGCCACTGGAAAACATTTTCTTTTATATATCAACTGGTGACAGAAAGTTAAACAAATTTGTAAATTACTTCTATAAAAAAAATTTAATCCATCCAGTACTTATCAGCTGCTGTATGCTCCACAGGAAGTTGTGTAGTTCTTTCCAGTCTGACCACAGTGCTCTCTGCTGACACCTCTGTCCATTTTAGGAACTGTCCAGAGCAGCAGAGGTTTTTCTATGGGGATTTGCTCCTACTCTGGACAGTTCCTAAAATGGACAGAGGTGTCAGCAGAGAGCACTGTGGTCAGGCAGAAAGGAAATTCTAAAAGAAAAGAACTTCCCGTGGAACATAACAGCAGCTGATACGTACTGGAAGGATTAAGATTTTTTTTTTATAGAAATAATTTACAAATCTGTTTTAACTTTCTGGCACCAGTTGATTTAAAAAAAAAAAAGGTTTCCAATGGAGTACCCCTTTAACCAAAGGATAGGGGGATAAGATGTCTGATCACAGGGGGGGGGGGGGCCGCCACTGGGGTCCCCCGCGATCTCTGCTGCAGCCCCCCAGACATCTGGTGCAAGGAGCGAACTTCATTCCGTGCTGGATGACCGGCGATGCGACGCGGAGGCTCGTGACATCACGGCCACACCCCCTCAATGCAAGTCTATGGGAGGGGGCGTGACATCCGTCACGCCCCCTCCCATAGACTTGCATTGAGGGGGCGTGGCCGTGACGTCACGAGCCTCCAGCGCTGAACCTTCTAAACGAACGCCGGGTGCAGCAGGGAGATAAGATTTCTAGGGGCGGAGTATCCCTTTAAACTTTGGTGTGATCATGTGACTGCATCCGACCGCTGTTACATGGATTGTAATGCATCTTTTTCTGCGTTGCAGCGTACCTATTGCTGGGCGCACCGCTGGTGAGTTACACGGCTCGGGGGGGGGGAGATCAGTTCTGATCCAATACTGTGGGGGGGTGAGCACACAGGCAGCTGACACTTGTCGTATGTTTGTCAGGTGGTGGTGACCCTGATTCCACACTCGAGGGCTTTATCGGCCCTTCTCTTCCAGGTAAGGTCATGTTGAGCTCCAGGCTGCAGCACTCAGCTCTGCTACATCATATACTCATATATATTCTGTACATCAGCTTCCCTTCCAGACATACAGCGCCGCATTCACTGCTGTGAACGGGAACCACTCCCTGCAGGTAAGTGCCCGGTACAAGGCGCAGGGCCTGGTGTGTAGAGATGATGTCTCATGTGACTGGTCTTTTCTGGCAGGAGGAGAAGTCTCGAAATCTGCTTTTCTTGTCCGCTGCCGCTCTCCAACTCTCTTGTATGGGGGTAGGTATCAGTGTCAGGAAGGTGATCACATGACATGGGGTGGGGTAGTCCGCGGCGGTGCTTCTATCAATGTCATCTTCTCCTGCAGGCCGCTCCAGTGCTAGCCATGAAAAAGCTCGGAATCCGTAGTCCGTCCAACAACAGCTTCTTCAGTAGAATCCTCCCACCCCCCCTCTATGGTAATCAGCCGATGGTCATCCATGACTAGAGCCCATTTACCCCCCAACCTTCCATGCCTGTGCGGGGTCACTGACATGCCCTCAGTGTGTGTTTTGCAGCGCTGCTTGGAGGACTCAGTGTTGTCCTGACAAGGTTTCCTGAAGTAGAAAGTGGGGTTCAGGTCGTGGACCGTGAGGGAAATGTGGTCGGAGCTTCACAGAGAGCTGCTCAGAAGGTAAAGCTGCCCCTTCTAAACACAGTCTACAGAGAGGGAAACACTAGAAGACACAGGACGACCAACATAGGAGATGACAGACGCCAGGGGAGACTCCAGAGAACGCAAGACGACAGACACAGGGGGTAGAATGGAGATGATAGAGGACATGAGACGACAGACGCTGGGGGAGACACTAGAGGGCAGGAGACGACAGACGCTGGGGGAGACACTAGAGGGCAGGAGACGACAGACGCTGGGGGAGACACTAGAGGGCAGGAGACGACAGACGCTGGGGGAGACACTAGAGGGCAGGAGACGACAGACGCTGGGGGAGACACTAGAGGGCAGGAGACGACAGACGCTGGGGGAAACACTAGAGGACAGGAGACAGACGCTGGGGGAGACACTAGAGGACAAGAGACGACAGACGCTGGGGGAGACACTAGAGGACAAGAGACGACAGACGCTGGGGGAGACACTAGAGGACAAGAGACGACAGACGCTGGGGGAGACACTGGAGGACAAGAGACGACAGACGCTGGGGGAGACACTGGAGGGCAGGAGACGACAGACGCTGGGGGAGACACTGGAGGACAAGAGACGACAGACGCTGGGGGAGACACTGGAGGACAAGAGACAGACGCTGGGGGAGACACTAGAGGACAAGAGACGACAGACGCTGGGGGAGACACTAGAGGGCAGGAGACGACAGACGCTGGGGGAGACACTAGAGGGCAGGAGACGACAGACGCTGGGGGAGACACTAGAGGGCAGGAGACGACAGACGCTGGGGGAGACACTAGAGTGGCAGGAGACGACAGACGCTGGGGGAGACACTAGAGGGCAGGAGACGACAGACGCTGGGGGAGACACTAGAGGGCAGGAGACGACAGACGCTGGGGGAGACACTAGAGGGCAGGAGACGACAGACGCCGGGGGAGACACTAGAGGGCAGGAGACGACAGACGCCGGGGGAGACACTAGAGGGCAGGAGGCGACAGTCGCCGGGGGAGACACTAGAGGGCAGGAGACGACAGACGCCGGGGGAGACACTAGAGGGCAGAAGACGACAGACGCCGGGGGAGACACTAGAGGGCAGGAGGCGACAGTCGCCGGGGGAGACACTAGACGGCAGGAGACGACAGACGCCGGGGGAGACACTAGAGGGCAGGAGACGACAGACGCCGGGGGAGACACTAGAGGGCAGGAGACGACAGACGCCGGGGGAGACACTAGAGGGCAGGAGACGACAGACGCCGGGGGAGACACTAGAGGACAGGAGACGACAGATGCCGGGGGAACCTCTAGAGGACATGAGACGACAGACGCTGGGGGACACACTAGAGGACAACCACCAATGTGAGAGACACACTAGAAGACTCGAGACGACAGACACCGGGGGAGACACTAGAGGACACGGAACGACAGAAGCCGGGGAGCACACTAGAGGACATGAGACAACAGACATTGGGGGAACACATTAAAGGACACAAGACAACAGGCGCTGGGGTGGGACACGCTAGAGGACACCAGATGCCAGAGGACACCAGATGACAGATGCCAGGGAAGACAATATAGGGCATGAGTTGACAAATGCAAGGAGACACATTAAAGGACACGAGATGCTAGATATTGGAGAGGGACTAAAGGACACGAGACACCAGATACCGGAGAGAGACTAGAGGATATGAGACAACAGATGCCGGAGAGACACTAGAGGACACGAGACATCACATGTCGCGAGGAGACAAAACATGCAATGCTAGGCACACCCTAAAAGGACTGTTGTGGAAAACGACAGAGCACAGTATGGCGGCTGCTATACAGATGTGTCCATCCTGTTCAATCTCTTCTATCCTCTCAGGCCGTGAAGGAGACGGCGCTGTCCCGATCAGCTCTGCTCGGAGCCACAGCATTGATTCCTTCCTTGATGAGGCGGTGAGTGATATCCTCTCCTTCCCTTGCTCCAGACTGGGGCCACTCTCATGGGTTAATTCTCCATTCCCCTTTCTGCAGTGCTCCCCATCTGTTGAGGAACCCACAGATCTTCACCCTCCTCAGACACCTGGCCGCTCTCTTCACCTTCGGGGTGATGGTTCCTGTGTCATTCTGCATCTTCCCACAAAAAGGAAAGGTGGGTATCAGTACGGTGGCAGGCAGTCATGGATAGACATGGGGGTTCATACTGGTCCTTGGGGGGGCAGATACTTCACATAACAGATCATTTTATGCTGCAATGTATTTCAGATCAGACGAGAAGACTTGGAGGAAGAGTTGAGGGAGAAGACAACAGAACCGGAACTGTTCTATAACCGAGGACTATGAAGGCAGAGGTGACCGTCGCTGCCCCTGAGGTCACTGCAGGATCCCAGTTACTGATATTTTTTATTTTATTACAACACAAAATGAACAAAAAAAAATGTAAATAAAAAGCCGCTTTGAGTCTGAGGCCGCAATGTGAAATTGTGTCCTGTAGGGGACGACGTTTATTTTAGAAACTCCAGGAATGTACACAAGTTCACACATCCTGTGAATCAATAAAAATCCCCCCCCCCCCCCATATGTGAGCAGTGGGACCAGGATTGGGGGGTGAGGTCACGTCACCAGGAGGTTCTCTGCTGCCGCCAGGTGGATTAAGAAGTTTTCTGTAGCCGGGGGAAACTTCTGCTGCTTCAGGCGCTCCAGGGTTATGGAGCCGCTGGTCTCCTCCGCGCACGAGCTCAGGACAGAAATGATCTCCCGTGTCTTCCCACATATGTCCTGCAAAATACAGTAGCACAAGTGAAACTGCACATCAGATAAGTCTATAAAGCCACCCCCTCCCCTGCAGAACGACAGACCCATGGGAGCTGCACCCCTCCCCATACAGAATGACAGACTGGACAGACCCATGTGTGCTGCACCCCTCCCCATACAGAATGACAGACTGGACAGACCCATGTGTGCTGCACCCCTCCCCATACAGGATGACAGACCGGACTAATCCATGTGTGCTGCACCCCTCCCCATACAGGATGACAGACCGGACTAATCCATGTGTGCTGCACCCCTCCCAATACAGAATGACAGACTGGACTGACCCATGTGTGCTGCACCCCTCCGCATACAGAATGACAGACTGGACTAATCCATGTGTGCTGCATTCCCCTCCCCTGAAGCCCCTCACACTCACCTTGATCACCTGACTGTCAGATTTCTCAGGATCTTCTGCTGCCTGAAGCATTAGTATCCCGACTTCCTTATGTAATTTACCCAATGTCATCGCCTCTGAGAAACGGCAAACAAAGTCATCAGATCCAGGAGATACTAACGTCTGCTCAGTAAATAGGAGGGGGACGGGGCGAGATGTGATACTAGAGGCTGCTCAGTAAACAGGCGGGGGACGGGGCGAGATGTGATACTACAGGCTGCTCAGTAAACAGGCGGAGGACGGGGCGAGATGTGATACTACAGGCTGCTCAGTAAACAGGCGGAGGATGGGGCGAGATGTGATACTACAGGCTGCTCAGTAAACAGGCGGGGGACGGGGCGAGATGTGATACTACAGGCTGCTCAGTAAACAGGCGGGGCCAGATGTGATACTACAGGCTGCTCAGTAAACAGGCGGAGGACGGGGCGAGATGTGATACTACAGGCTGCTCAGTAAACAGGCCGGGGACACGGCGAGATGTGATACTACAGGCTGCTCAGTAAACAGGCGGGGCCAGATGTGATACTACAGGCTGCTCAGTAAACAGGCCGGGGACAGGGCCAGATGTGATACTACAGGCTGCTCAGTAAACAGGCGGGGGATGGGCCAGATGTGATACTACAGGCTGCTCAGTAAACAGGCCGGGGACAGGGCGAGATGTGATACTACAGGCTGCTCAGTAAACAGGAGGGGGACAGGGCGAGATGTGATACTACAGGCTGCTCAGTAAACAGGCGGAGGACGGGGCAAGATGTGATACTACAGGCTGCTCAGTAAACAGGCGGGGGATGGGGCCAGATGTGATACTACAGGCTGCTCAGTAAACAGGCGGGGGACGGGGCCAGATGTGATACTACAGGCTGCTCAGTAAACAGGCGGGGGACGGGGCGAGATGTGATACTACAGGCTGCTCAGTAAACAGGCGGGGGACGGGGCGAGATGTGATACTACAGGCTGCTCAGTAAACAGGCGGGGGACGGGGCGAGATGTGATACTACAGGCTGCTCAGTAAACAGGCGGGGGACGGGGCAAGATGTGATACTACAGGCTGCTCAGTAAACAGGCGGGGGACGGGGCCAGATGTGATACTACAGGCTGCTCAGTAAACAGGAGGGGGACAGGGCCAGATTTGATACTACAGGCTGCTCAGTAAACAGGAGGGGGACAGGGCGAGATGTGATACTACAGGCTGCTCAGTAAACAGGCGGGGGACGGGGCGAGATGTGATACTACAGGCTGCTCAGTAAACAGGCGGGGCCAGATGTGATACTACAGGCTTCTCAGTAAACAGGCGGGGGACGGGGCCAGATGTGATACTACAGGCTGCTCAGTAAACAGGCGGAGGACGGGGCAAGATGTGATACTACAGGCTGCTCAGTAAACAGGCGGGGGACAGGGCGAGATGTGATACTACAGGCTGCTCAGTAAACAGGCGGGGGACGGGGCCAGATGTGATACTACAGGCTGCTCAGTAAACAGGCGGGGGACGGGGCCAGATGTGATACTACAGGCTGCTCAGTAAAAAGGCGGGGGACGGGGCCAGATGTGATACTACAGGCTGCTCAGTAAAAAGGCGGGGGACGGGGCAAGATGTGATACTACAGGCTGCTCAGTAAACAGGCGGGGGACGGGGAGAGATGTGATACTACAGGCTGCTCAGTAAACAGGCGGGGGACGGGGCCAGATGTGATACTACAGGCTGCTCAGTAAACAGGCGGGGGACGGGGCCAGATGTGATACTACAGGCTGCTCAGTAAAAAGGCGGGGGACGGGGCCAGATGTGATACTACAGGCTGCTCAGTAAAAAGGCGGGGGACGGGGCAAGATGTGATACTACAGGCTGCTCAGTAAACAGGCGGGGGACGGGGAGAGATGTGATACTACAGGCTGCTCAGTAAACAGGCGGGGGACGGGGCCAGATGTGATACTACAGGCTGCTCAGTAAACAGGCGGGGGGACGGGGCAAGATGTGATACTACAGGCTGCTCAGTAAACAGGCCGGGGACAGGGCCAGATGTGATACTACAGGCTGCTCAGTAAACAGGAGGGGGACGGGGCCAGATGTGATACTACAGGCTGCTCAGTAAAAAGGCGGGGGACGGGGCCAGATGTGATACTACAGGCTGCTCAGTAAACAGGCGGAGGACGGGGCGAGATGTGATACTACAGGCTGCTCTGTAAACAGGCGGGGGACGGGGCGAGATGTGATACTACAGGCTGCTCAGTAAACAGGCGGGGGACAGGGCGAGATGTGATACTACAGGCTGCTCAGTAAACAGGCGGGGGACAGGGCGAGATGTGATACTACAGGCTGCTCAGTAAAAAGGCGGGGGACGGGGCCAGATGTGATACTACAGGCTGCTCAGTAAACAGGCGGGGGACAGGGCCAGATGTGATACTACAGGCTGCTCAGTAAACAGGCGGGGGACGGGGCCAGATGTGATACTACAGGCTGCTCAGTAAACAGGCCGGGGACACGGCGAGATGTGATACTACAGGCTGCTCAGTAAACAGGCGGAGGACGGGGCGAGATGTGATACTACAGGCTGCTCAGTAAACAGGAGGGGGACGGGGCCAGATGTGATACTACAGGCTGCTCAGTAAACAGGCGGGGGACGGGGCAAGATGTGATACTACAGGCTGCTCAGTAAACAGGCCGGGGACGGGGCCAGATGTGATACTACAGGCTGCTCAGTAAACAGGCGGGGGAGGGGCCAGATGTGATACTACAGGCTGCTCAGTAAACAGGCGGGGGACAGGGCGAGATGTGATACTACAGGCTGCTCAGTAAACAGGCGGGGGACGGGGCCAGATGTGATACTACAGGCTGCTCAGTAAACAGGCGGGGATGGGCCAGATGTGATACTACAGGCTGCTCAGTAAACAGGAGGGGGACAGGGCCAGATGTGATACTACAGGCGGCTCAGTAAACAGGCGGGGGACAGGGCCAGATGTGATACTACAGGCTGCTCAGTAAACAGGCGGGGGACGGGGCCAGATGTGATACTACAGGCTACTCAGTAAACAGGCGGGGGACGGGGCCAGATGTGATACTACAGGCTGCTCAGTAAACAGGCGGGGGACGGGGCCAGATGTGATACTACAGGCTGCTCAGTAAACAGGCGGGGATGGGCCAGATGTGATACTACAGGCTGCTCAGTAAAAAGGCGGGGGACGGGGCCAGATGTGATACTACAGGCTGCTCAGTAAACCGGCGGGGATGGGCCAGATGTGATACTACAGGCTGCTCAGTAAACAGGCGGGGGACGGGGCGAGATGTGATACTACAGGCTGCTCAGTAAACAGGCGGGGGACGGGGCGAGATGTGATACTACAGGCTGCTCAGTAAACAGGCGGGGGACGTGGCGAGATGTGATACTACAGGCTGCTCAGTAAACAGGCGGGGGACGGGGCGAGATGTGATACTACAGGCTGCTCAGTAAACAGGCGGGGGACGGGGCGAGATGTGATACTACAGGCTGCTCAGTAAACAGGCGGGGGACGGGGCGAGATGTGATACTACAGGCTGCTCAGTAAACAGGCGGGGGACGGGGCGAGATGTGATACTACAGGCTGCTCAGTAAACAGGCGGGGGACGGGGCCAGATGTGATACTACAGGCTGCTCAGTAAACAGGCGGGGGACGGGGCCAGATGTGATACTACAGGCTGCTCAGTAAACAGGCGGGGGACGGGGCGAGATGTGATACTACAGGCTGCTCAGTAAACAGGCGGGGGACGGGGCGAGATGTGATACTACAGGCTGCTCAGTAAACAGGCGGGGGACGGGGCGAGATGTGATACTACAGGCTGCTCAGTAAACAGGCGGGGGACGGGGCGAGATGTGATACTACAGGCTGCTCAGTAAACAGGCGGGGGACGGGGCGAGA
The DNA here is from genome assembly GCF_029499605.1 of Hyla sarda. Classification (NCBI taxonomy): domain Eukaryota; kingdom Metazoa; phylum Chordata; class Amphibia; order Anura; family Hylidae; genus Hyla; species Hyla sarda. Next base: position 7,132,189 of record NC_079195.1, read on the forward strand.
TGTGATACTACAGGCTGCTCAGTAAACAGGCGGGGGACGGGGCCAGATGTGATACTACAGGCTGCTCAGTAAACAGGCGGGGGACAGGGCCAGATGTGATACTACAGGCTGCTCAGTAAACAGGCGGGGGACGGGGCCAGATGTGATACTACAGGCTGCTCAGTAAACAGGCCGGGGACACGGCGAGATGTGATACTACAGGCTGCTCAGTAAACAGGCGGAGGACGGGGCGAGATGTGATACTACAGGCTGCTCAGTAAACAGGCGGGGGACAGGGCGAGATGTGATACTACAAGCTGCTCAGTAAACAGGCGGGGGACGGGGCGAGATGTGATCCTACAGGCTGCTCAGTAAACAGGCGGGGGACGGGGCAAGATGTGATACTACAGGCTGCTCAGTAAACAGGCGGGGGACGGGGCAAGATGTGATACTACAGGCTGCTCAGTAAACAGGCGGGGGACGGGGCGAGATGTGATACTACAGGCTGCTCAGTAAACAGGCGGGGGACAGGGCGAGATGTGATACTACAAGCTGCTCAGTAAACAGGCGGGGATGGGCCAGATGTGATACTACAGGCTGCTCAGTAAACAGGCGGGGGACGGGGCCAGATGTGATACTACAGGCTGCTCAGTAAACAGGCGGGGGACGGGGCCAGATGTGATACTACAGGCTGCTCAGTAAACAGGCGGGGGACGGGGCAAGATGTGATACTACAGGCTGCTCAGTAAACAGGCGGGGGACGGGGCAAGATGTGATACTACAGGCTGCTCAGTAAACAGGCGGGGGACGGGGCGAGATGTGATACTACAGGCTGCTCAGTAAACAGGCGGGGTACGGGGCCAGATGTGATACTACAGGCTGCTCAGTAAACAGGCGGAGGACGGGGAGAGATGTGATACTACAGGCTGCTCAGTAAACAGGCGGGGGACAGGGCAAGATGTGATACTACAAGCTGCTCAGTAAACAGGCGGGGGACGGGGCAAGATGTGATACTACAGGCTGCTCAGTAGAGTTGAGCGTACAGACTCAACTCAGTAGAGTTTTGTACAAACTGTTCTGAACGCTGGAGCCGGCGCTGGGAGCTCGAAGTTATAGCCCCGTCCCCTCAATGCAAGTCTATGGGAGGAGGCGTGACAACTGTCACGCCCCCTCCCATAGATTTGCACCGAGGGGGCTATGACCTCACATGCTCCCAACCCCGGCTCCAGCGTTCGGAACAGTTTGTTCCAAATGCTGAGCAGCGGAGTACCCCTTTAATGTCAAAGTTATGGTGATATGCGGTAACTAACACCTTTTTTTTTTTTTTTTTTTTTTTTTTTAAAAGCACGCACTGCGCTAGCAGATTTTGTATGATTTTTAACACTAAAATTAAGCTGCATAAAGTGTTCCTGGTTGTTGGTAGATGCTGCCGGTGTTACAATGCACACGGAGGTATCAGAAGACGCAATGGTTTTTTCAAAAGTTCAAACAATTATTCCTTTTGGGGGGAAGCAACAGAATTGGTGTCCCAAAATAGTGAAGAAGAAATTTACTTACTTTTCTAATATATTTTGTGCTTCAGTTTAACGGTTTAGTTTTCATATCATCAAGTCTACCTCAACAACACCTCATTTGCGATGTTCTAACACGGTGGAACTCAGCATTACGTATGTTGGACCGCCTGTACCTGCAGCGCAAAGCAGTGACAGACTTCCTCCATTTTTGGAGCCAGTTTGACTTTCAGCTGAGGGATTGGCAGTTAATCAGGGACACCTGTCGCGTGCTCTGCCCTTTTAATAATGACGACGACCATGATCAACCTTGGCAATATGGGATGGAGGTGGACCAAGCTGGGGAGGATGGCTAGTGACAGGCATATTGCGAGCTTAATAGATGGGGAATATGCAAGATGACGAGCCAAGCCAGGCAAAAGTTCTACGAGCTGCTGACTCCCTCAAAGTTCTGAGTGAGACCCAGATCGTCAGACTTCGCTCGCTTATCTCTACTGCTCGGTATACAGGACTGGGGGGGGGGGGAGGGGGGCGGTGACACAAAAGGCTGCTCTGTATACAGGACTGGGGGTGACACTACAGGCTGCTCTGTATACAGGACTGGGGGTGACACTACAGGCTGCTCAGTATACAGGACTGGGGGTGACACTACAGGCTGCTCTGTATACAGGACTGCGGGGGGGTGACACTACAGACTGCTCAGTATACAGGACTGAGGGTGACAATACAGGCTGCTCAGTATACAGGACTGGGGGTGACAATACAGGCTGCTCAGTATACAGGACTGGGGGGTGACACTACAGGCTGCTCAGTATACAGGACTGGGGGGTGACACTACAGGCTGCTCAGTATACAGGACTGGGGGGTGACACTACAGGCTGCTCTGTATACAGGACTGGGGGGTGACACTACAGGCTGCTCAGTATACAGGACTGGGGGTGACAATACAGACTGCTCAGTATACAGGACTGGGGGTGACACTACAGGCTGCTCAGTATACAGGACTGGGGGTGACACTACAGGCTGCTCAGTATACAGGACTGGGGGTGACACTACAGGCTGCTCTGTATACAGGACAGGGGGGGGTGACACTACAGGCTGCTCTGTATACAGGACTGGGGGTGACACTACAGGCTGCTCAGTATACAGGACTGGGGGTGACACTACAGGCTGCTCAGTATACAGGACGGGGGTGACACTACAGGCTGCTCAGTATACAGGACTGGGGGGGGTGACACTACAGGCTGCTCAGTATACAGGACGGGGGGTGACACTACAGGCTGCTCAGTATACAGGACTGGGGGGTGACACTACAGGCTGCTCTGTATACAGGACGGGGGGGGGGGGGTGACACTACAGGCTGCTCTGTATACAGGACTGGGGGGGGGTGACACTACAGGCTGCTCAGTATACAGGACTGGGGGGGGGTGACACTACAGGCTGCTCTGTATACAGGACTGGGGGGGTGACACTACAGGCTGCTCAGTATACAGGACTGGGGGTGACACTACAGACTGCTCAGTATACAGGACAGGTGGTGACACTACAGGCTGCTCAGTATACAGGACTGGGGGGGGTGACACTACAGGCTGCTCTGTATACAGGACAGGGGGTGACACTACAGGCTGCTCAGTATACAGGACTGGGGGTGACACTACAGACTGCTCAGTATACAGGACAGGTGGTGACACTACAGGCTGCTCTGTATACAGGACTGGGGGGGGTGACACTACAGGCTGCTCTGTATACAGGACAGGGGGGTGACACTACAGGCTGCTCTGTATACAGGACGGGGGGGGGGGGTGACACTACAGGCTGCTCTGTATACAGGACTGGGGGGGGTGACACTACAGGCTGCTCTGTATACAGGACTGGGGGGGTGACACTACAGGCTGCTCTGTATACAGGACTGGGGGGGGGTGACACTACAGGCTGCTCTGTATACAGGACTGGGGGTGACACTACAGGCTGCTCAGTATACAGGACAGGGGGGGTGACACTACAGGCTGCTCTGTATACAGGACTGGGGGTGACACTACAGGCTGCTCAGTATACAGGACAGGGGGGGTGACACTACAGGCTGCTCTGTATACAGGACTGGGGGTGACACTACAGGCTGCTCTGTATACAGGACTGGGGGTGACACTACAGGCTGCTCTGTATACAGGACAGGGGGGGTGACACTACAGGCTGCTCTGTATACAGGACTGGGGGTGACACTACAGGCTGCTCTGTATACAGGACAGGGGGTGACACTACAGGCTGCTCAGTATACAGGACTGGGGGTGACACTACAGGCTGCTCAGTATACAGGACGGGGGGGTGACACTACAGGCTGCTCAGTATACAGGACAGGGGGGGTGACACTACAGGCTGCTCTGTATACAGGACTGGGGGTGACACTACAGGCTGCTCAGTATACAGGACGGGGGGGGTGACACTACAGGCTGCTCTGTATACAGGACGGGGGGGTGACACTACAGGCTGCTCTGTATACAGGACGGGGGGGGGGTGACACTACAGGCTGCTCAGTATACAGGACTCGGGGGGTGACACTACAGGCTGCTCAGTATACAGGACTGGGGGGGGGTGACACTACAGGCTGCTCTGTTTACAGGACTGGGGGTGACACTACAGGCTGCTCTGTTTACAGGACTGGGGGTGACACTACAGGCTGCTCAGTATACAGGACAGGGGGTGACACTACAGGCTGCTCAGTATACAGGACAGGGGGGTGACACTACAGGCTGCTCAGTATACAGGACTGGGGGTGACACTACAGGCTGCTCTGTATACAGGACTGGGGGGGGTGACACTACAGGCTGCTCTGTATACAGGACTGGGGGGGTGACACTACAGGCTGCTCTGTTTACAGGACTGGGGGTGACACTACAGGCTGCTCAGTATACAGGACAGGGGGGGTGACACTACAGGCTGCACAGTATACAGGACGGGGGGGGTGACACTACAGGCTGCTCAGTATACAGGACTGGGGGTGACACTACAGGCTGCTCAGTATACAGGACTGGGGGTGACACTACAGGCTGCTCTGTATACAGGACGGGGGGGGGTGACACTACAGGCTGCTCAGTATACAGGACTGGGGGGGGGTGACACTACAGGCTGCTCAGTATACAGGACTGGGGGGTGACACTACAGGCTGCTCAGTATACAGGACTGGGGGTGACACTACAGGCTGCTCAGTATACAGGACTGGGGGGGTGACACTACAGGCTGCTCAGTATACAGGACTGGGGGGGGGTGACACTACAGGCTGCTCTGTATAAAGGACGGGGGGGGGGTGACACTACAGGCTGCTCTGTATACAGGACTGGGGGGGGTGACACTACAGGCTGCTCTGTATACATGACAGGGGGGGGTGACACTACAGGCTGCTCTGTATACAGGACAGGGGGGGTGACACTACAGGCTGCTCTGTATACAGGACTGGGGGTGACACTACAGGCTGCTCAGTATACAGGACTGGGGGTGACACTACAGGCTGCTCAGTATACAGGACGGGGGGGGTGACACTACAGGCTGCTCAGTATACAGGACAGGGGGGGTGACTACAGGCTGCTCTGTATACAGGACTGGGGGGTGACACTACAGGCTGCTCAGTATACAGGACAGGATAGGGGGTGACACTACAGGCTGCTCAGTATACAGGACTGGGGGGGTGACACTACAGGCTGCTCAGTATACAGGACTGGGGGTGACATTACAGGCTGCTCAGTATACAGGACTAGGGGGGGGGGCGACACTACAGGCTGCTCAGTATACAGGACTGGGGGGGGGGTGACACTACAGGCTGCTCAGTATACAGGACAGGGGGTGACACTACAGGCTGCTCAGTATACAGGACGGGGGGGGGGGGTGACACTACAGGCTGCTCAGTATACAGGACGGGGGGGGGGGTGACACTACAGGCTGCTCTGTATACAGGACTGGGGGTGACACTACAGGCTGCTCTGTATACAGGACGGGGGGGTGACACTACAGGCTGCTCAGTATACAGGACTGGGGGGGGTGACACTACAGGCTGCTCAGTATACAGGACTGGGGGGTGAAACTACAGGCTGCTCAGTATACAGGACGGAGGGGGGGGGTGACACTACAGGCTGCTCAGTATACAGGACGGAGGGGGGGGGTGACACTACAGGCTGCTCAGTATACAGGACAGGGGGGGGTGACACTACAGGCTGCTCAGTATACAGGACAGGGGGGGGGGTGACACTACAGGCTGCTCAGTATACAGGACAGGGGGGGGGGGTGACACTACAGGCTGCTCAGTATACAGGACTGGGGGGGGGGTGACACTACAGGCTGCTCAGTATACAGGACGGGGGTGACACTACAGGCTGCTCAGTATACAGGACTGGGGGTGACATTACAGGCTGCTCAGTATACAGGACAGGGGGGGGTGACACTACAGGCTGCTCTGTATACAGGACGGGGGGGTGACACTACAGGCTGCTCTGTATACAGGACTGGGGGGGGTGACACTACAGGCTGCTCTGTATACAGGACTGGGGGTGACACTACAGGCTGCTCTGTATACAGGACGGGGGGGGGGGGGTGACACTACAGGCTGCTCTGTATACAGGACTGGGGGGGTGACACTACAGGCTGCTCAGTATACAGGACAGGGGGGTGACACTACAGGCTGCTCAGTATACAGGACAGGGGGGGTGACACTACAGGCTGCTCTGTATACAGGACTGGGGGTGACACTACAGGCTGCTCAGTATACAGGACTGGGGGTGACACTACAGGCTGCTCAGTATACAGGACAGGGGGGGGTGACACTACAGGCTGCTCAGTATACAGGACTGGGGGTGACACTACAGGCTGCTCTGTATACAGGACGGGGGGGGTGACACTACAGGCTGCTCTGTATACAGGACAGGGGGGGGTGACACTACAGGCTGCTCTGTATACAGGACAAGGGGGGGGGGTGACACTACAGGCTGCTCTGTATACAGGACAGGGGGGGGTGACACTACAGGCTGCTCTGTATACAGGACAGGGGGGGGTGACACTACAGGCTGCTCAGTATACAGGACGGGGGGGGGGGGGGTGACACTACAGGCTGCTCAGTATACAGGACAGGGGGGTGACACTACAGGCTGCTCAGTATACAGGACAGGGGGGGGTGACACTACAGGCTGCTCAGTATACAGGACGGGGGGGGTGACACTACAGGCTGCTCAGTATACAGGACTGGGGGGGTGACACTACAGACTGCTCAGTATACAGGACTGGGGA
>NC_079195.1:7139146-7168883 GCF_029499605.1 Hyla sarda
TAACAAGAGCTCTGCTACATCACTATTATACTATATAACAAGAGCTCTGCTACATCACTATTATACTGTATAACAAGAGCTCTGCTACATCACTATTATACTTATATAACAAGAGCTCTGCTATATCACTATTATACTATATAACAAGAGCTCTGCTACATCACTATTATACTATATAACAAGAGCTCTGCTACATCACTATTATACTATATAACCAGAGCTCTGCTACATCACTATTATACTATATAACAAGAGCTCTGCTACATCACTATTATACTAAATAACAAGAGCTCTGCTACATCACTATTATACTATATAACAAGAGCTCTGCTACATCACTATTATACTATATAACAAGAGCTCTGCTACATCACTATTATACTGTATAACAAGAGCTCTGCTACATCACTATTATACTATATAACAAGAGCTCTGCTACATCACTATTATACTGTATAACAAGAGCTCTGCTACATCACTATTATACTATATAACAAGAGCTCTGCTACATCACTATTATACTATATAACAAGATCTCTGCTACATCACTATTATACTATATAACAAGAGCTCTGCTACATCACTATTATACTATATAACCAGAGCTCTGCTACATCACTATTATACTATATAACAAGAGCTCTGCTACATCACTATTATACTATATAACAAGAGCTCTGCTACATCACTATTATACTATATAACCAGAGCTCTGCTACATCACTATTATACTATATAACAACAAGAGCTCTGCTACATCACTATTATACTATATAACAAGAGCTCTGCTACATCACTATTATACTATATAACAAGAGCTCTGCTACATCACTATTATACTATATAACAAGAGCTCTGCTACATCACTATTATACTATATAACAAGAGCTCTGCTACATCACTATTATACTATATAACAAGAGCTCTGCTACATCAATATTATACTATATAACAAGAGCTCTGCTACATCACTATTATACTGTATAACAAAACCTCTGCTACATCACTATCATACTATATACCATGAGCTCTGCTACATCACTATTATACTATATAACAAGAGCTCTGCTACATCACTATTATACTGTATAACAAGAGCTCTGCTACATCACTATTATACTATATAACAAGAGCTCTGCTACATCAATATTATACTATTTAACAAGAGCTCTGCTACATCACTATTATACTATATAACAAGAGCTCTGCTACATCACTATTATACTATATAACAAGAGCTCTGCTACAACACTATTATACTATATAACAAGACCTCTGCTACATCACTATTATACTATATAACAAGAGCTCTGCTACATCACTATTATACTATATAACAAGAGCTCTGCTACATCACTATTATACTACATAACAAGAGCTCTGCTACATCACTATATAACAACAAAGAGCTCTGCTACATCACTATTATACTATATAACAAGAGCTCTGCTACATCACTATTATACTGTATAACAAGAGCTCTGCTACATCACTATTATACTATATAACAAGAGCTCTGCTACATCACTATTATACTATATAACAAGAGCTCTGCTACATCACTATTATACTGTATAACAAGAGCTCTGCTACATCACTATTATACTATATAACAAGAGCTCTGCTACATCACTATTATACTATATAACAAGAGCTCTGCTACATCACTATTATACTATATAACAACAAGAGCTCTGCTACATCACTATTATACTATATAACAAGAGCTCTGCTACATCACTATTATACTATATAACAAGACCTCTGCTACATCACTATTATACTATATAACAAGAGCTCTGCTGCATCACTATTATACTATATAACAAGACCTCTGCTACATCACTATTATACTATATAACAAGACCTCTGCTACATATCTATTATACTGTATAACAAGATCTCTGCTACATCACTATTATACTATATAACAAGAGCTCTGCTACATCACTATTATACTATATAACAAGAGCTCTACTACATCACTATTATACTATATAACAAGATCTCTGCTACATCACTATTATACTATATAACAAGAGCTCTGCTACATCACTATTATACTATATAACAAGAGCTCTGCTACATCACCATTATACTGTATAACAAGAGCTCTGCTACATCACCATTATACTGTATAACAAGAGCTCTGCTACATCACTATTATACTATATAACAAGAGCTCTGCTACATCACTATTATACTATATAACAAGAGCTCTGCTACATCACTATTATACTATATAACAAGATCTCTGCTACATCACTATTATACTGTATAACAAGAGCTCTGCTACATCACTATTATACTATATAACATTATGGGGGTCACATATACAGGATGATGGGGGTCATATATACAGGATGATGGGGGTCATATATACAGGATGATGGGGGTCATATATACGGGATGATGGGAGTCATATATACAGGATGATGGGGGGGGTCATATATACAGGATGATGGGGGGGTCATATATACAGGATGATGGGAGTTACATATACAGAATGATGGGAGTTATATATACAAGTTGATGGGAGTTACATATACAGGATGATAGGGTCATATATGCAGGATGATGGGGGTCATATATACAGGATGATGGGGGTCATATATACAGGATTATGGGAGTCATATATACAGGATGATGGGGTCATATATACAGGATGATGGGAGTCATATATACAGGATGATGGGGTGATATATACAGTATGATGGGGGTCATATATACAGGATGATGGGAGTCATATATACAGGATGATGGGGGTCATATATACTGGATGATTGGAGTCATATATACGGTATGATGGGGGGTCATATATACAGGATGATGGGGGTTATATATACAGGATGATGGGAGTCATATATACAGGATGATGGGAGTCATATATACGGGATGATGGGAGTCATATATACGGGATGATGGGAGTTATATATACAGGATGATGGGGGTCATATATACAGGATGATAGGGGTTACATATACAGGATGATGGGGGTCATATATACAGGAGGATGGGGGTCATATATACAGGATGATGGGATTCATATATACGGGATGATGGGGGTCATATATACGGTATGATGGGGGGTCATATATACAGGATGATGGGGGTTATATATACAGGATGATGGGAGTCATATATACAGGATGATGGGAGTCATATATACCGGATGATGGGAGTCATATATACGGGATGATGGGAGTTATATATACAGGATGATGGGGTCATATACAGGATGATGGGAATCATATATACAGGATGATGGGGTCATATATACAAGAGGATGGGGGTCATATATACAGGATGATAGGGGTTACATATACAGGATGATGGGAATCATATATACAGGATGATGGGGTCATATATACAAGAGGATGGGGGTCATATATACAGGATGATGGGAGTCATATATACAGGATGATGGGGGTCATATATACAGGATGATGGGAGTCATATATACGGGATGATGGGGGTCATATATTTAGGATGATGGGGGTCATATATACAGGATGATGGGGGTCATATATACAGGATGATGGGAGTCATATATACAGGATGATGGGGTCATATATACAGGATGATGGGGTCATATATACAGGATGATGGGAGTCATATATACAGGATGATGGGGGTCATATATACAGGATGATGGGAGTCATATATACAGGATGATGGGGTCATATACACATAATGATGGGGTCATATATACAGGATGATGGGGTCATATATACAGGATGATGGGGGATCATATATACAGGATGATGGGAGTCATATATACAGAATGATGGGGGGTCATATATACAGGATAATGGGATCATATATACAGGATGATGGGAGTCATATATACAGGATGATGGGGGTCATATATAAAGGATGATGGGAGTAATATATACAGGATGATGGGGGTCATATATACAGGATGATGGGGGTCATATATACAGGATGATGGGGGTCATATATACAGGATGATGGGGGTCATATATACAGGATGATAGGAGTCATATATACAGGATGATGGGGGTCATATATACAGGATGATGGGGGTCATATATACAGGATGATAGGAGTCATATATACAGGATGATGGGGGTCATATATACAGGATGATGGGAGCCATATATACAGGATGATGGGGGTCATATATACAGGATGATGGGGATCATATATACAGGATGATGGGAGTCATATATACAGGATGATGGGGGTCATATATACAGGATGATGGGAGTCATATATACAGGATGATGGGAGTCATATATACAGGATGATGGGGGTCATATATACAGGATGATTGGGGTCATATATACAGGATGATGGGGGTCATATATACAGGATGATGGGGTCATATATACAGGATGATGGGGTCATATATACAGGATGATGGGGGTCATATATACAGGATGATAGGAGTCATATATACAGGATGATGGGGGTCATACATACAGGATGATGAGGGTCATATATACAGGATGATGGGGGTCATATATACAGGATGATAGGAGTCATATATACAGGATGATCGGGTCATATATACAGGATGATGGGGGTCATTTATACAGGATGATGGGGGTCATATATACAGGATGATGGGGGTCATATATACAGTATGATGGGGGTCATATATACAGGATGATGGGGGTCATATATTCAGGATGATGGGGGTCATATATACAAGATGATGGGGGTCATATATACAGGATGATGGGGTCATATATACAGGATGATGGGGTCATATATACAGGATGATGTAGGATCATATATACAGGATGATGGGGGTCATATATACAGGATGATGGGGTCATATATACAGGATGATGGGAGTCATATATACAGGATGATGGGGGTCATATATACAGGATGATGGGGTCATATATACAGGATGATGGGAGTCATATATACAGGATGATGGGGTCATATATACAGGATGATGGGAGCCATATATACAGGATGATGGGGGTCATATGTACAGGATGAAGGGGGTCATATATACAGGATGATGGGGGTCATATATACAGGATGATGGGGGTCATATATACAGGATGATGGGAGTCATATATACAGGATGATGGGAGTCATATATACAGGATGATGGGAGTCATATATACAGGATGATGGGGGTCATATATACAGGATGATGGGGGTCATATATACAGGATGATGGGGGTTATACATACAGGATGATAGGAGTCATATATACAGGATGATGGGAGTCATATATACAGGATGATGGGAGTCATATATACAGGATGATGGGGGTCATATATACAGGATGATGGGGGTTATATATACAGGATGATGGGAGTCATATATACAGGATGATGGGAGTCATATATACGGGATGATGGGAGTCATATATACGGGATGATGGGAGTTATATATACAGGATGATGGGGGTCATATATACAGGATGATAGGGGTTACATATACAGGATGATGGGGGTCATATATACAGGAGGATGGGGGTCATATATACAGGATGATGGGAGTCATATATACGGGATGATGGGGGTCATATATACGGTATGATGGGGGGTCATATATACAGGATGATGGGGGTTATATATACAGGATGATGGGAGTCATATATACAGGATGATGGGAGTCATATATACCGGATGATGGGAGTCATATATACGGGATGATGGGAGTTATATATACAGGATGATGGGGGTCATATATACAGGATGATAGGGTCATATATACAGGATGATGGGGTCATATACACATAATGATGGGGTCATATATACAGGATGATGGGGTCATATATACAGGATGATGGGGGGTTATATATACAGGATGATGGGAGTCATATATACAGAATAATGGGGGGTCATATATACAGGATAATGGGATCATATATACAGGATGATGGGAGTCATATATACAGGATGATGGGGGTCATATATAAAGGATGATGGGAGTAATATATACAGGATGATGGGGGTCATATATACAGGATGATGGGGGTCATATATACAGGATGATGGGGGTCATATATACAGGATGATGGGGGTCATATATACAGGATGATAGGAGTCATATATACAGGATGATGGGGGTCATATATACAGGATGATGGGGGTCATATATACAGGATGATAGGAGTCATATATACAGGATGATGGGGGTCATATATACAGGATGATGGGAGCCATATATACAGGATGATGGGGGTCATATATACAGGATGATGGGGATCATATATACAGGATGATGGGAGTCATATATACAGGATGATGGGGGTCATATATACAGGATGATGGGAGTCATATATACAGGATGATGGGAGTCATATATACAGGATGATGGGGGTCATATATACAGGATGATTGGGGTCATATATACAGGATGATGGGGGTCATATATACAGGATGATGGGGTCATATATACAGGATGATGGGGTCATATATACAGGATGATGGGGGTCATATATACAGGATGATAGGAGTCATATATAAAGGATGATGGGGGTCATACATACAGGATGATGGGGGTCATATATACAGGATGATGGGGGTCATATATACAGGATGATAGGAGTCATATATACAGGATGATGGGGTCATATATACAGGATGATGGGGGTCATATATACAGGATGATGGGGGTCATATATACAGAATGATGGGGGTCATATATACAGGATGATGGGGGTCATATATACAGGATGATGGGGGTCATATATACAGGATGATGGGGGTCATATATACAGGATGATGGGGGTCATATATTCAGGATGATGGGGGTCATATATACAAGATGATGGGGGTCATATATACAGGATGATGGGGTCATATATACAGGATGATGGGGTCATATATACAGGATGATGTAGGATCATATATACAGGATGATGGGGGTCATATATACAGGATGATGGGGTCATATATACAGGATGATGGGAGTCATATATACAGGATGATGGGGGTCATATATACAGGATGATGGGGTCATATATACAGGATGATGGGGATCATATATACAGGATGATGGGGGGTCACATATACAGGATGATGGGGGGTTATATATACAGGATGATGGGAGCCATATATACAGGATGATGGGGGTCATATGTACAGGATGAAGGGGGTCATATATACAGGATGATGGGGGTCATATATACAGGATGATGGGGGTCATATATACAGGATGATGGGAGTCATATATACAGGATGATGGGAGTCATATATACAGGATGATGGGAGTCATATATACAGGATGATGGGGGTCATATATACAGGATGATGGGGGTCATATATACAGGATGATGGGGGTTATACATACAGGATGATAGGAGTCATATATACAGGATGATGGGAGTCATATATACAGGATGATGGGAGTCATATATACAGGATGATGGGGGTCATATATACAGGATGATGGGGGTCATATATACCGGATGATGGGGGTCATATATACAGGATGATGGGGGTCATATATACAGGATGATGGGGGTCATATATACAGGATGATGGGGGTCGTATATACAGGATGATGGGGGTCATATATACAGGATGATGGGGACATATATACAGGATGATGGGAGTCATATATACAGGATGATGGGGGTCATATATACAGGACGATGGGAGTAATATATACAGGATGATGGGGGTCATATATACAGGATGATGGGGGTCATATATACAGGATGATGGTGGTCATATATACAGGATGATGGGGGTCATATATACAGGATGATGGGGGTTATACATACAGGATGATAGGAGTCATATATACAGGATGATGGGGGTTATATATACAGGATGATAGGAGTCATATATACAGGATGATGGGGGTTATACATACAGGATGATAGGAGTCATATATACAGGATGATGGGGGTTATATATACAGGATGATGGGACTCATATATACAGGATGATGGGGGTCACATATACAGGATGATGGGGGTCATATATACAGGATGATGGGGGTTATACATACAGGATGATAGGAGTCATATATACAGGATGATGGGGGTTATATATAAAGGATGATGGGAGTCATATATACAGGATGATGGGGGTCACATATACAGGATGATGGGGGTCATATATACAGGATGATGGGGTCATATATACAGGATGATGGGAGTCACATATACAGGATGATGGGGTCATATATACAGGATGATGGGGGTCATATATACAGGATGATAGGAGTCATATATACAGGATGATGGGGGTCATATATACAGGATGATGGGGGTCATATATACAGGATGATGGGAGTCATATATACAGGATGATGGGGGTCATATACACAGGATGATAGGAGTCATATATACAGGATGATGGGGGTCATATATACAGGATGATGGGGGTCATATATACAGGATGATGGGGGTCATATATACAGGATGATGGGAGTCATATATACAGGATGATGGGGGTTATATATACAGGATGATAGGAGTCATATATACAGGATGATGGGAGTCATATATACAGGATGATGGGAGTCATATATACAGGTTGATGGGGGTCATATATACAGAATGATGGGGGTCATATATACAGGATGATGGGGGTCATATATACAGGATGATGGGAGTCATATATACAGGATGATGGGCATCATATATACAGGATGATGGGAGTAATAAATACAGGATGATGGAGGTCATATATACAGGATGATGGGGGTCATATATACAGGATGATGGGGGTCATATATACAGGATGATGGGGTCATATATACAGGATGATGGGGGTCACATATACAGGATGATGGAGGTCATATATACAGGATGATGGGGGTCATATATACAGGATGATGGGAGTCATATATACAGGATGATGGGGGTTATATATACAGGATGATAGGAGTCATATATACAGGATGATGGGAGTCATATATACAGGATGATGGGAGTCATATATACAGGTTGATGGGTGTCATATATACAGAATGATGGGGGTCATATATACAGGATGATGGGGGTCATATATACAGGATGATGGGAGTCATATATACAGGATGATGGGCATCATATATACAGGATGATGGGAGTAATAAATACAGGATGATGGAGGTCATATATACAGGATGATGGGGGTCATATATACAGGATGATGGGGGTCATATATACAGGATGATGGCAGTCATATATACAGGATGATGGGGGTCATATATACAGGATGATGGGGGTTATATATACAGGATGATAGGAGTCATATAAACAGGATGATGGGAGTCATGTATACAGGATGATGGGAGTCATATATACAGGATGATGGGAGTCACATATACAGGATGATGGGGGTCACATATACAGGATGATGGGGTCATATATACAGGATGATGGGGGTCACATATACAGGATGATGGGGTCATATATACAGGATGATGGGGGTCATATATACAGGATGATGGGAGTCATATATACAGGATGATGGGGGTCATATATACAGGATGATGGGAGTCATGTATACAGGATGATGGGGTCATATATACAGGATGATGGGAGTCACATATACAGGATGATGGGGGTCATATATACAGGATGATGGGTGTCATATATACTGGATGATGGGAGTCATATATACAGGATGATGGGGGTCATATATACAGGATGATGGGAGTCATATATACAGGATGATGGGAGTCACATATACAGGATGATGGGAGTTATATATACAGGATGATGGGGGTCATATATACAGGATGATGGGGTCATATATACAGGATGATGGGAGTCACATATACAGGATGATGGGGGTCATATATACAGGATGATGGGGTCATATATACAGGAAGATGGTGTCATATATACAGGATGATGGGAGTCACATATACAGGATGATGGGGGTCATATATACAGGATGATGGGAGTCATATATACAGGATGATGGGGAGTCACATATACAGGATGATGGGGGTCATATATACAGGATGATGGGAGTCATATATACAGGATGATGGGGTCATATATACAGGATGATGGGAGTCACATATACAGGATGATGGGGGTCATATATACAGGATGATGGGATTCATATATACATGATGATGGGGGGGGGGAGGTCACATTACACAGGCCAGTGGTGGCAGTATAAGGTTTCCATGCGTTTTTTTCTGCCCCTGCAGTTTTTGAGCCAAAGCCAGTAGTGGATGGAGTAGGAAAGAGAAGTATTTGTCCTTCTTTTCTATTTTCTGTCTCTGGCTTTGGCTCAAAAACTGTTGTGGCAGCTAGAAATAAAAGAAACTGGATAAAAAACTGTATGGAAACCTAGTCTTTTAAACACGAGTGGGAAGTAGAATGGTGCAGTTCTCCCCATGGCCAGTGGTGTCAGTATTATACACACAAGCAGGAGACAGAGCGGTGCAGTTCTCCCCATGGCCAGTAGTGTCAGTATTATACACACAAGCAGGAGACAGAGCGGTGCAGTTCTCTCCATGGCCAGTGGTGTCAGTATTATACACACAAGTAGGAGACAGAGCGGTGCAGTTCTCCCCATGGCCAGTGGTGTCAGTATTATACACACAAGCAGGAGACAGAGCGGTGCAGTTCTCCCCATGGCCAGTAGTGTCAGTATTATACACACAAGCAGGAGACAGAGCGGTGCAGTTCTCCCCATGGCCAGTGGTGTCAGTATTATACACACAAGCAGGAGACAGAGCGGTGCAGTTCTCTCCATGGCCAGTGGTGTCAGTATTATACACACAAGCAGGAGACAGAGCGGTGCAGTTCTCTCCATGGCCAGTGGTGTCAGTATTATACACACAAGCAGGAGACAGAGCGGTGCAGTTCTCTCCATGGCCAGTGGTGTCAGTATTATACACACAAGCAGGAGACAGAGCGGTGCAGTTCTCTCCATGGCCAGTAGTGTCAGTATTATACACACAAGCAGGAGACAGAGCGGTGCAGTTCTCTCCATGGCCAGTGGTGTCAGTATTATACACACAAGCAGGAGACAGAGCGGTGCAGTTCTCTCCATGGCCAGTGGTGTCAGTATTATACACACAAGCAGGAGACAGAGCGGTGCAGTTCTCTCCATGGCCAGTGGTGTCAGTATTATACACACAAGCAGGAGACAGAGCGGTGCAGTTCCCTCCATGGCCAGTGGTGTCAGTATTATACACACAAGCAGGAGACAGAGCGGTGCAGTTCTCCCCATGGCCAGTGGTGTCAGTATTATACACACAAGCAGGAGACAGAGCGGTGCAGTTCTCTCCATGGCCAGTGGTGTCAGTATTATACACACAAGCAGGAGACAGAGCGGTGCAGTTCTCTCCATGGCCAGTGGTGTCAGTATTATACACACAAGCAGGAGACAGAGCAGTGCAGTTCTCTCCATGGCCAGTGGTGTCAGTATTATACACACAAGCAGGAGACAGAGTGGTGCAGTTCCCTCCATGGCCAGTGGTGTCAGTATTATACACACAAGCAGGAGACAGAGCGGTGCAGTTCCCTCCATGGCCAGTGGTGTCAGTATTATACACACAAGCAGGAGACAGAGCGGTGCAGTTCTCTCCATGGCCAGTGGTGTCAGTATTATACACACAAGCAGGAGACAGAGCGGTGCAGTTCTCCCCATGGCCAGTGGTGTCAGTATTATACACACAAGCAGGAGACAGAGCGGTGCAGTTCTCTCCATGGCCAGTGGTGTCAGTATTATACACACAAGCAGGAAACAGAGCAGTGCAGTTCTCTCCATGGCCAGTGGTGTCAGTATTATACACACAAGCAGGAGACAGCAGAGCAGTTCTCTCCATGTCCAGTGGTGTCAGTATTATACACACAAGCAGGAGACAGAGCGGTACAGTTCTCCCCATGGCCAGTGGTGTCAGTATTATACACACAAGCAGGAGACAGAGCGGTGCAGTTCTCTCCATGGCCAGTGGTGTCAGTATTATACACACAAGCAAGAGACAGAGCGGTGCAGTTCTCCCCATGGCCAGTGGTGTCAGTATTATACACACAAGCAGGAGACAGAGCGGTGCAGTTCTCTCCATGGCCAGTGGTGTCAGTATTATACACACAAGCAGGAGACAGAGCGGTGCAGTTCTCTCCATGGCCAGTAGTGTCAGTATTATACACACAAGCAGGAGACAGAGCGGTGCAGTTCTCCCCATGGCCAGTGGTGTCAGTATTATACACACAAGCAGGAGACAGAGCGGTGCAGTTCTCTCCATGGCCAGTGGTGTCAGTATTATACACACAAGCAGGAGACAGAGCGGTGCAGTTCTCCCCATGGCCAGTGGTGTCAGTATTATACACACAAGCAGGAGACAGAGCGGTGCAGTTCTCTCCATGGCCAGTGGTGTCAGTATTATACACACAAGCAGGAGACAGAGCGGTGCAGTTCTCCCCATGGCCAGTGGTGTCAGTATTATACACACAAGCAGGAGACAGCAGTGCAGTGCTCTCCATGGCCAGTGGTGTCAGTATTATACACACAAGCAGGAGACAGAGCAATGCAGTTCTCTCCATGGCCAGTGGTGTCAGTATTATACACACAAGCAGGAGACAGAGCGGTGCAGTTCTCCCCATGGCCAGTGGTGAAGTATTAGACACACAAGCAGGAGACAGAGCAATGCAGTTCTCCCCATGGCCAGTGGTGTCAGTATTATACACACAAGCAGGAGACAGAGCGGTGCAGTTCTCCCCATGGCCAGTGGTGTCAGTATTATACACACAAGCAGGAGACAGCAGTGCAGTTCTCTCCATGGCCAGTGGTGTCAGTATTATACACACAAGCAGGAGACAGAGCGGTGCAGTTCTCTCCATGGCCAGTGGTGTCAGTATTATACACACAAGCAGGAGACAGAGCGGTGCAGTTCTCCCCATGGCCAGTGGTGTCAGTATTATACACACAAGCAGGAGACAGAGCGGTGCAGTTCTCTCCATGGCCAGTGGTGTCAGTATTATACACACAAGCAGGAGACAGAGCGGTGCAGTTCTATCCATGGCCAGTGATGTCAGTATTATACACACAAGCAGGAGACAGAGCGGTGCAGTTCTCTCCATGGCCAGTAGTGTCAGTATTATACACACAAGCAGGAGACAGAGCGGTGCAGTTCTCCCCGTGGCCAGTGGTGTCAGTATTATACACACAAGCAGGAGACAGAGCGGTGCAGTTCTCGCCATGGCCAGTGGTGTCAGTATTATACACACAAGCAGGAGACAGAGCGGTGCAGTTCTCACCATGGCCAGTGGTGTCAGTATTATACACACAAGCAGGAGACAGAGCAATGCAGTTCTCCCCATGGCCAGTGGTGTCAGTATTATACACACAATCAGTAGACAGAGCGGTGCAGTTCCCTCCATGGCCAGTGGTGTCAGTATTATACACACAAGCAGGAGACAGAGCGGTGCAGTTCTCTCCATGGCCAGTGGTGTCAGTATTATACACACAAGCAGGAGACAGAGCAGTGCAGTTCTCCCCATGGCCAGTGGTGTCAGTATTATACACACAAGCAGGAGACAGAGCGGTGCAGTTCTCCCCATGGCCAGTGGTGTCAGTATTATACACACAAGCAGGAGACAGAGCGGTGCAGTTCTCTCCATGGCCAGTGGTGTCAGTATTATACACACAAGCAGGAGACAGAGCGGTGCAGTTCCCTCCATGGCCAGTGGTGTCAGTATTATACACACAAGCAGGAGACAGAGCGGTGCAGTTCTCCCCATGGCCAGTGGTGTCAGTATTATACACACAAGCAGGAGACAGAGCGGTGCAGTTCTCTCCATGGCCAGTAGTGTCAGTATTATACACACAAGCAGGAGACAAAGCGGTGCAGTTCTCTCCATGGCCAGTGGTGTCAGTATTATACACACAAGCAGGAGACAGAGCGGTGCAGTTCTCTCCATGGCCAGTGGTGTCAGTATTATACACACAAGCAGGAGACAGAGCGGTGCAGTTCTCCCCATGGCCAGTAGTGTCAGTATTATACACACAAGCAGGAGACAGAGCGGTGCAGTTCTCCCCATGGCCAGTGGTGTCAGTATTATACACACAAGCAGGAGACAGAGCGGTGCAGTTCTCTCCATGGCCAGTGGTGTCAGTATTATACACACAAGCAGGAGACAGAGCGGTGCAGTTCTCTCCATGGCCAGTGGTGTCAGTATTATACACACAAGCAGGAGACAGAGCGGTGCAGTTCTCCCCATGGCCAGTGGTGTCAGTATTATACACATAAGCAGGAGACAGAGCGGTGCAGTTCTATCCATGGCCAGTGGTGTTAGTATTATACACACAAGCAGGAGACAGGGTGGTGCAGTTCTCTCCATGGCCAGTGGTGTCAGTATTATACACACAAGCAGGAGACAGAGCGGTGCAGTTCTCCCCATGGCCAGTGGTGTCAGTATTATACACACAAGCAGGAGACAGAGCAATGCAGTTCTCCCCATGGCCAGTGGTGTCAGTATTATACACACAATCAGTAGACAGAGCGGTGCAGTTCCCTCCATGGCCAGTGGTGTCAGTATTATACACACAAGCAGGAGACAGAGCGGTGCAGTTCTCTCCATGGCCAGTGGTGTCAGTATTATACACACAAGCAGGAGACAGAGCAGTGCAGTTCTCTCCATGGCCAGTGGTGTCAGTATTATACACACAAGCAGGAGACAGAGCGGTGCAGTTCTCCCCATGGCCAGTGGTGTCAGTATTATACACACAAGCAGGAGACAGAGCGGTGCAGTTCTCTCCATGGCCAGTGGTGTCAGTATTATACACACAAGCAGGAGACAGAGCGGTGCAGTTCCCTCCATGGCCAGTGGTGTCAGTATTATACACACAAGCAGGAGACAGAGCGGTGCAGTTCTCCCCATGGCCAGTGGTGTCAGTATTATACACACAAGCAGGAGACAGAGCGGTGCAGTTCTCTCCATGGCCAGTGGTGTCAGTATTATACACACAAGCAGGAGACAGAGCGGTGCAGTTCTCCCCATGGCCAGTAGTGTCAGTATTATACACACAAGCAGGAGACAGAGCGGTGCAGTTCCCTCCATGGCCAGTGGTGTCAGTATTATACACACAAGCAGGAGACAGAGCGGTGCAGTTCTCCCCGTGGCCAGTGGTGTCAGTATTATACACACAAGCAGGAGACAGAGCGGCGCAGTTCTCTCCATGGCCAGTGGTGTCAGTATTATACACACAAGCAGGAGACAGAGCGGTGCAGTTCTCTCCATGGCCAGTAGTGTCAGTATTATACACACAAGCAGGAGACAGAGCGGTGCAGTTCTCCCCATGGCCAGTGGTGTCAGTATTATACACACAAGCAGGAGACAGAGCGGTGCAGTTCTCTCCATGGCCAGTGGTGTCAGTATTATACACACAAGCAGGAGACAGAGCGGTGCAGTTCTCTCCATGGCCAGTGGTGTCAGTATTATACACACAAGCAGGAGACAGAGCGGTGCAGTTCTCCCCATGGCCAGTGGTGTCAGTATTATACACACAAGCAGGAGACAGAGCGGTGCAGTTCTCCCCATGGCCAGTGGTGTCAGTATTATACACACAAGCAGGAGACAGAGCGGTGCAGTTCTCCCCATGGCCAGTGGTGTCAGTATTATACACACAAGCAGGAGACAGAGCGGTGCAGTTCTCTCCATGGCCAGTGGTGTCAGTATTATACACACAAGCAGGAGACAGAGCGGTGCAGTTCTCTCCATGGCCAGTGGTGTCAGTATTATACACACAAGCAGGAGACAGAGCGGTGCAGTTCTCCCCATGGCCAGTGGTGTCAGTATTATACACACAAGCAGGAGACAGAGCGGTGCAGTTCTCCCCATGGCCAGTGGTGTCAGTATTATACACACAAGCAGGAGACAGAGCGGTGCAGTTCTCCCCATGGCCAGTGGTGTCAGTATTATACACACAAGCAGGAGACAGAGCGGTGCAGTTCTCTCCATGGCCAGTGGTGTCAGTATTATACACACAAGCAGGAGACAGAGCGGTGCAGTTCTCTCCATGGCCAGTGGTGTCAGTATTATACACACAAGCAGGAGACAGAGCGGTGCAGTTCTCCCCATGGCCAGTGGTGTCAGTATTATACACACAAGCGTGAGCAGGACGTTGCAGTTCTCTTCGTAGCAGAAGGAGGCCAGCACTGAGCACCGGGAGTCGGAAGTGACGTTTGTCCCGGCTCCGCCCCTCGCTCTTTCTCTCTGGCGTGGCGGCCATGCTACAGCTGCTATAGCCGGAACCTCTCCCGCCTGATCCCGCCGCAACCATGCCGGCCTACTTCCAGCGCCCCGAGAATGCCCTGAAGAGGGCGAACGGTGAGTACAGGGTCCGCGGCCGCCCGGCTCTATTCTCCCGCCTGCAGGCCCCCGGCGCCGGCTCTCTGCTCCTTCACCGCGGGCTGGGAGGCGCCCCCTGCCGGCTGCTGCTGTGTCACCTGAGGCCGCAATGAACAGGCCGCAACCTTCCGTACCATACGGGAAATAATACCGTGCGGTGACGTCACACATCCTCTTATACCCTGTATTTATACCCGTCATAGATCGGTATATACACGTTTAATGCACTGGATTGTGATGTCATAGATTACATTATATACACTGATGATGTCATAGATTACATTATATACAGGACTGTGATGTCATAGATCGGTTTATACACTGATATATACAGGACTGTGATGTCAGAGATTACATTATATACACTGATATATACAGGACTGTGATGTCATAGATTACATTATATACAGGACTGTGATGTCATAGATTACATTATATACACTGATATATACAGGACTGTGATGTCATAGATTACATTATATACAGGACTGTGATGTCATAGATTACATTATATACAGGACTGTGATGTCATAGATTGCATTATATACACTGATATATACAGGACTGTGATGTCACAGATTGCATTATATACACTGATATATACAGGACTGTGATGTCACAGATTGCATTATATACACTGATATATACAGGACTGTGATGTCACAGATTACATTATATACACTGACGATATATACAGGACTGTGATTTCATAGATTACATTATATACAGGACTGTGATGTCATAGATTACATTATATACACTGACGATATATACAGGACTGTGATGTCATAGATTACATTATATACAGGACTGTGATGTCATAGATTACATTATATACACTGACGATATATACAGGACTGTGATGTCATAGATTACATTATATACACTGACGATATATACAGGACTGTGATGTCATAGATTACATTATATACACTGACGATATATACAGGACTGTGATGTCATAGATTACATTATATACACTGACGCTATATACAGGACTGATGTCATAGATTACATTATATACACTGATGATATATACAGGACTGTGATGTCATAGATTACATTATATACACTGATATATACAGGACTGTGATGTCATAGATTACATTATATACACTGATATATACAGGACTGTGATGTCATAGATTACATTATATACACTGATATATACAGGACTGTGATGTCATAGATTACATTATATACACTGATATATACAGGACTGTGATGTCAGAGATTACATTATATACACTGATATATACAGGACTGTGATGTCAGAGATTACATTATATACAGGACTGTGATGTCAGAGATTACATTATATACACTGACGATATATACAGGACTGTGATGTCAGAGATTACATTATATACACTGACGATATATACAGGACTGTGATGTCAGAGATTACATTATATACCGGACTGTGATGTCATAGATTACATTATATACACTGATATATACAGGACTGTGATGTCACAGATTGCATTATATACACTGATATATACAGGACTGTGATGTCACAGATTGCATTATATACACTGATATATACAGGACTGTGATGTCACAGATTACATTATATACACTGACGATATATACAGGACTGTGATTTCATAGATTACATTATATACAGGACTGTGATGTCATAGATTACATTATATACACTGACGATATATACAGGACTGTGATGTCATAGATTACATTATATACACTGATGCTATATACAGGACTGTGATGTCATAGATTACATTATATACACTGACGCTATATACAGGACTGTGATGTCATAGATTACATTATATACACTGATGATATATACAGGACTGTGATGTCATAGATTACATTATATACACTGATATATACAGGACTGTGATGTCATAGATTACATTATATACACTGATATATACAGGACTGTGATGTCAGAGATTACATTATATACACTGATGATATATACAGGACTGTGATGTCATAGATTACATTATATATACTGATGCTATATACAGGACTGTGATGTCATAGATTACATTATATACACTGATGATATATACAGGACTGTGATGTCATAGATTACATTATATACACTGATATATACAGGACTGTGATGTCATAGATTACATTATATACACTGATATATACAGGACTGTGATGTCAGAGATTACATTATATACACTGATGCTATATACAGGACTGTGATGTCATAGATTACATTATATACTCTGATATATACAGGACTGATGTCATAGATTACATTATATACACTGATATATACAGGACTGTGATGTCAGAGATTACATTATATACACTGATATATACAGGACTGTGATGTCAGAGATTACATTATATACAGGACTGTGATGTCATAGATTATATTATATACACTGATATATACAGGACTGTGATGTCAGAGATTGCATTATATACACTGACGATATATACAGGACTGTGATGTCAGATTACATTATATACACTGATATATACAGGACTGTGATGTCATAGATTACATTATATACACTGATATATACAGGACTGTGATGTCATAGATAACATTATATACACTGATATATACAGGACTGTGATGTCACAGATTGCATTATATACACTGATATATACAGGACTGTGATGTCACAGATTGCATTATATACACTGATATATACAGGACTGTGATTTCATAGATTACATTATATACAGGACTGTGATGTCATAGATTACATTATATACACTGACGATATATACAGGACTGTGATGTCAGAGATTACATTATATACAGGACTGTGATGTCATAGATTACATTATATACACTGATGATATATACAGGACTGTGATGTCAGATTACATTATATACACTGATATATACAGGACTGTGATGTCATAGATTACATTATATACACTGATATATACAGGACTGTGATGTCATAGATAACATTATATACACTGATATATACAGGACTGTGATGTCACAGATTGCATTATATACACTGATATATACAGGACTGTGATGTCACAGATTACATTATATACACTGACGATATATACAGGACTGTGATGTCATAGATTACATTATATACACTGATATATACAGGACTGTGATTTCATAGATTACATTATATACAGGACTGTGATGTCACAGATTACATTATATACACTGACGATATATACAGGACTGTGATGTCATAGATTACATTATATACACTGATGCTATATACAGGACTGTGATGTCATAGATTACATTATATACACTGATGCTATATACAGGACTGTGATGTCATAGATTACATTATATACACTGATGATATATACAGGACTGTGATGTCATAGATTACATTATATACACTGATATATACAGGACTGTGATGTCATAGATTACATTATATACACTGATATATACAGGACTGTGATGTCATAGATTACATTATATACACTGATATATACAGGACTGATGTCAGAGATTACATTATATACACTGATGCTATATACAGGACTGTGATGTCATAGATTACATTATATACACTGATGATATATACAGGACTGATGTCATAGATTACATTATATACACTGATATATACAGGACTGATGTCATAGATTACATTATATACACTGATATATACAGGACTGTGATGTCATAGATTACATTATATACACTGATATATACAGGACTGTGATGTCATAGATTACATTATATACACTGATATATACAGGACTGTGATGTCAGAGATTACATTATATACACTGATATATACAGGACTGTGATGTCAGAGATTACATTATATACAGGACTGTGATGTCAGAGATTACATTATATACACTGATGATATATACCGGACTGTGATGTCATAGATTACATTATATACAGGACTGTGATGTCATAGATTGCATTATATACACTGATATATACAGGACTGTGATGTCACAGATTGCATTATATACACTGATATATACAGGACTGTGATGTCATAGATTACATTATATACACTGACGATATATACAGGACTGTGATGTCAGAGATTACATTATATACACTGACGATATATACAGGACTGTGATGTCAGAGATTACATTATATACAGGACTGTGATGTCAGAGATTACATTATATACCGGACTGTGATGTCATAGATTACATTATATACACTGATATATACCGGACTGTGTCACAGATTGCATTATATACACTGATATATACAGGACTGTGATGTCACAGATTGCATTATATACACTGATATATACAGGACTGTGATGTCACAGATTACATTATATACACTGATATATACAGGACTGTGATGTCAGAGATTACATTATATACACTGACGATATATACAGGACTGTGATTTCATAGATTACATTATATACAGGACTGTGATGTCATAGATTACATTATATACACTGACGATATATACAGGACTGTGATGTCATAGATTACATTATATACACTGATGCTATATACAGGACTGTGATGTCATAGATTACATTATATACACTGACGCTATATACAGGACTGTGATGTCATAGATTACATTATATACACTGATGCTATATACAGGACTGTGATGTCATAGATTACATTATATACACTGATGATATATACAGGACTGTGATGTCATAGATTACATTATATACACTGATATATACAGGACTGTGATGTCATAGATTATATTATATACACTGATATATACAGGACTGTGATGTCATAGATTATATTATATACACTGATATATACAGGACTGTGATGTCATAGATTACATTATATACACTGATATATACAGGACTGTGATGTCAGAGATTACATTATATACACTGATGCTATATACAGGACTGTGATGTCATAGATTACATTATATATACTGATGCTATATACAGGACTGTGATGTCATAGATTACATTATATACACTGATGATATATACAGGACTGTGATGTCATAGATTACATTATATACACTGATATATACAGGACTGTGATGTCAGAGATTACATTATATACACTGATGCTATATACAGGACTGTGATGTCATAGATTACATTATATACACTGATGATATATACAGGACTGATGTCATAGATTACATTATATACACTGATATATACAGGACTGTGATGTCAGAGATTACATTATATACACTGATATATACAGGACTGTGATGTCAGAGATTACATTATATATACTGATGATATATACAGGACTGTGATGTCATAGATTACATTATATACACTGATATATACAGGACTGTGATGTCATAGATTACATTATATACACTGATGATATATACAGGACTGTGATGTCATAGATTACATTATATACACTGATGATATATACAGGACTGTGATGTCATAGATTACATTATATACACTGATATATACAGGACTGTGATGTCAGAGATTGCATTATATACAGGACTGTGATGTCAGAGATTACATTATATACAGGACTGTGATGTCATAGATTACATTATATACACTGATGATATATACAGGACTGTGATGTCATAGATTACATTATATACACTGACGATATATACAGGACTGTGATGTCATAGATTACATTATATACACTGATATATACAGGACTGTGATGTCAGATTACATTATATACACTGATATATACAGGACTGTGATGTCATAGATTACATTATATACACTGATATATACAGGACTGTGATGTCATAGATAACATTATATACACTGATATATACAGGACTGTGATGTCAGAGATTACATTATATACACTGATGATATATACAGGACTGATGTCATAGATTACATTATATACACTGATGATATATACAGGACTGTGATGTCAGAGATTATATTATATACAGGACTGTGATGTCATAGATTATATTATATACACTGATATATACAGGACTGTGATGTCAGAGATTACATTATATACAGGACTGTGATGTCATAGATTACATTATATACAGGACTGTGATGTCAGAGATTATATTATATACACTGATATATACAGGACTGTGATGTCAGAGATTACATTATATACAGGACTGTGATGTCAGAGATTACATTATATACACTGATATATACAGGACTGTGATGTCAGAGATTGCATTATATACAGGACTGTGATGTCAGAGATTACATTATATACACTGATATATACAGGACTGTGATGTCACAGATTGCATTATATACACTGATATATACAGGACTGTGATGTCAGAGATTACATTATATACACTGATGATATATACCGGACTGTGATGTCATAGATTACATTATATACAGGACTGTGATGTCATAGATTGCATTATATACACTGATATATACAGGACTGTGATGTCACAGATTACATTATATACACTGATATATACAGGACTGTGATGTCATAGATTACATTATATACACTGATGATATATACAGGACTGTGATGTCAGATTACATTATATACACTGATGATATATACAGGACTGTGATGTCAGAGATTATATTATATACAGGACTGTGATGTCATAGATTACATTATATACACTGATGATATATACAGGACTGTGATGTCAGATTACATTATATACACTGATGATATATACAGGACTGTGATGTCATAGATTACATTATATACACTGATATATACAGGACTGTGATGTCATAGATTACATTATATACACTGATATATACAGGACTGTGATGTCATAGATAACATTATATACACTGATATATACAGGACTGTGATGTCATAGATTACATTATATACAGGACTGTGATGTCATAGATTACATTATATACACTGATGATATATACAGGACTGATGTCATAGATTACATTATATACACTGATATATACAGGACTGTGATGTCATAGATTACATTATATACACTGATATATACAGGACTGTGATGTCATAGATTACATTATATACACTGATGATATATACAGGACTGTGATGTCATAGATTACATTATATACACTGATGATATATACAGGACTGTGATGTCAGAGATTATATTATATACAGGACTGTGATGTCATAGATTACATTATATACACTGATATATACAGGACTGTGATGTCATAGATTACATTATATACACTGATGATATATACAGGACTGTGATGTCAGAGATTATATTATATACAGGACTGTGATGTCATAGATTACATTATATACACTGATATATACAGGACTGTGATGTCATAGATTACATTATATACACTGATATATACAGGACTGTGATGTCATAGATTACATTATATATACTGATGCTATATACAGGACTGTGATGTCATAGATTACATTATATACACTGATGATATATACAGGACTGTGATGTCATAGATTACATTATATACACTGATATATACAGGACTGTGATGTCAGAGATTACATTATATACAGGACTGTGATGTCAGAGATTACATTATATACAGGACTGTGATGTCATAAATCATGTTATATATTTTTTTTGGGGGGGGGGGGTGATCTAATGATTTCCGCTCTCTGGCGCCCCTGCTGGTGGTTTTCATTATTCTTCTTGACTCTTTGCAGAGTTTCTTGAGGTCGGTAAGAAGCAGCCGGCTCTAGACGTTTTATACGACGTGATAAAGAGCAAGAAGCACCGAACATGGCAGAAAATCCACGAGCCCATAATGCTCAAGTACCTGGAGCTGTGCGTGGACCTGCGCAAGAGCCACCTGGCCAAGGAAGGACTGTACCAGTACAAGAACATCTGCCAGCAGGTGAGCGCTGCTCTGAGGGGCTCCTGGTCGCCCCCTATAGGACACTCTGACTCTTCCCGTTTTCCTGCTGTAGGTTAACATCAAGTCTCTGGAAGATGTGGTCCGGGCCTACCTGAAGCTGGCCGAGGAGAGGACGGAGGCCGCCAAGGAGTCGTCACAGCAGATGGTTCTGGATATTGAAGACTTGGACAACATCCAGACCCCAGAGAGGTAAAAAGGAAGAGGGTGTGGCTAACAAGTGGCTGCCCTATGGGGTGGGGTGGGGCTAACAAGTGGCTGCCCTATGGGGTGGGGTGGGGCTAACAAGTGGCTGTCCTATGGGGGGGGGGCTAACAAGTGGCTGTCCTATGGGGGGGGGGGGCTAACAAGTGGCTGCCCTATGGGGGGGGGGGCTAACAAGTGGCTGCCCTATGGGGGGGGGGCTAACAAGTGGCTGCCCTATGGGGGGAGGCTAACAAGTGGCTGCCCTATGGGGGGAGGCTAACAAGGGGCTGCCCTATGGGGGGAGGCTAACAAGGGGCTGCCCTATGGGGGGAGGCTAACAAGGGGCTGCCCTATGGGGGGAGGCTAACAAGGGGCTGCCCTATGGGGGGAGGCTAACAAGGGGCTGCCCTATGGGGGGAGGCTAACAAGGGGCTGCCCTATGGGGGGAGGCTAACAAGGGGCTGCCCTATGGGGGGAGGCTAACAAGGGGCTGCCCTATGGGGGGAGGCTAACAAGGGGCTGCCCTATGGGGGGAGGCTAACAAGGGGCTGCCCTATGGGGGGAGGCTAACAAGGGGCTGCCCTATGGGGGGAGGCTAACAAGGGGCTGCCCTATGGGGGGAGGCTAACAAGGGGCTGCCCTATGGGGGGAGGCTAACAAGGGGCTGCCCTATGGGGGGAGGCTAATAAGGGGCTGCCCTATGGGGGGAGGCTAACAAGGGGCTGCCCTATGGGGGGGGGGCTAACAAGGGGCTGCCCTATGGGGGGGGGGCTAACAAGGGGCTGCCCTATGGGGGGGGGGCTAACAAGGGGCTGCCCTATGGGGGGGGGGCTAACAAGGGGCTGCCCTATGGGGGGGGGGCTAACAAGGGGCTGCCCTATGGGGGGGGGGCTAACAAGGGGCTGCCCTATGGGGGGGGGGGGCTAACAAGGGGCTGCCCTATGGGGGGGGGGGGCTAACAAGTGGCTGCCCTATGGGGGGGGGGCTAACAAGTGGCTGCCCTATGGGGGGGGGCTAACAAGTGGCTGCCCTATGGGGGGGGGGGCTAACAAGTGGCTGCCCTATGGGGGGGGGGGGCTAACAAGTGGCTGCCCTATGGGGGGGGGGGCTAACAAGTGGCTGCCCTATGGGGGGGGGCTAACAAGTGGCTGCCCTATGGGGGGGGGGCTAACAAGTGGCTGCCCTATGGGGGGGGGGGGCTAACAAGTGGCTGCCCTATGGGGGGGGGGGGCTAACAAGTGGCTGCCCTATGGGGGGGGGGGCTAACAAGTGGCTGCCCTATGGGGGGGGGGCTAACAAGTGGCTGCCCTATGGGGGGGGGGGCTAACAAGTGGCTGCCCTATGGGGGGGGGGGGCTAACAAGTGGCTGCCCTATGGGGGGGGGGGGGGGCTAACAAGTGGCTGCCCTATGGGGGGGGGGGGCTAACAAGTGGCTGCCCTATGGGGGGGGGGGGCTAACAAGTGGCTGCCCTATGGGGGGGGGGGGGGCTAACAAGTGGCTGCCCTATGGGGGTGTGTGGGGCTAACAAGTGGCTGCCCTATGGGGTGTGGGGGGTGTGGAGGGAGGACGGCTGGCGAGCGGCTGCCCTATGGGGGGGGTGGGGGGGGGAGGACGGCTGGCGAGCGGCTGCCCTATGGGGGGGGGGGAAGGAGGGCTGGCGAGCGGCTGCCCGGTGGGGGTGGAGGAGGGATGTCGAGCGGCTGCCCGGTGGGGGTGGAGGAGGGATGGCGAGCGGCTGCCCGGTGGGGGTGGAGGACAGCTGGCGAGTGGCTGCCCAGTGGGGGTGGGGGTGGAGGACGGCTGGCGAGTGGCTGCCCGGTGGGGGTGGAGGACGGCTGGCGAGTGGCTGCCCTGTGGGGTGGGGAGGGGGAGGACGGCTGGCGAGTGGCGGCCCTGGGGGGGGGAGGAAGGCTGGCGAGTGGCTGCACAGTGGGGGTGGGGGGAAGGAGGGCTGGCGAGTGGCTGCCCAGTGGGGGTGGAGGAGGGCTGGCGAGTGGCTGCCCGGTGGGGGTGGAGGA
Source organism: Hyla sarda (assembly GCF_029499605.1). Classification (NCBI taxonomy): domain Eukaryota; kingdom Metazoa; phylum Chordata; class Amphibia; order Anura; family Hylidae; genus Hyla; species Hyla sarda. The sequence goes on from NC_079195.1 coordinate 7,165,304, forward strand.
GGGCTGGCGAGTGGCTGCCCGGTGGGGGTGGAGGAGGGCTGGCGAGTGGCTGCCCGGTGGGGGTGGAGGAGGGCTGGCGAGTGGCTGCCCGGTGGGGGTGGAGGAGGGCTGGCGAGTGGCTGCCCGGTGGGGGTGGAGGAGGGATGGCGAGTGGCTGCCCGGTGGGGGTTGAGGACGGCTGGCGAGTGGCTGCCCGGTGGGGGTGGGGGTGGGGGTGGAGGACGGCTGGCGAGTGGCTGCCCTGTGGGGGTGGAGGACGGCTGGCGAGTGGCTGCCCTGTGGGGTGGGGAGGGGGAGGACGGCCCTGTGGGGGGGGAGGAAGGCTGGCGAGTGGCGGCCCTGTGGGGGGGGGGGGGAGGAAGGCTGGCGAGTGGCGGCCCTGTGGGGGGGGGAGGAAGGCTGGCGAGTGGCGGCCCTGTGGGGGGGGGGGGGAGGAAGGCTGGCGAGTGGCGGCCCTGTGGGGGGGGGGGGGGGGAGGAAGGCTGGCGAGTGGCGGCCCTGTGGGGGGGGGAGGAAGGCTGGCGAGTGGCGGCCCTGTGGGGGGGGGGGAGGAAGGCTGGCGAGTGGCGGCCCTGTGGGGGGGGGGGGGGAGGAAGGCTGGAGAGTGGCTGCCCGGTGGGGGGGGGGGGGGGGGCTGGCGAGTGGCTGCCCTGTGGGGGTGGGGGTGGAGGAGGGCTGGCGAGTGGCTGCCCAGTGGGGGTGGAGGACGGCTGGCGAGTGGCTGCCCTGTGGGGGGGAGGGGTACGGCCGGCGAGTGGCTGCCTTGTTGGGGGACGGCAGGGAGTGGCTGCCTGTGGGATTGTGGCTTGTCACGTGACCCGTTACTTCTCTTGGGCAGTGTTCTTCTGAGCGCCGTGAGCGGAGAAGACACACAGGACCGTACTGACCGCCTGCTGCTGACGCCATGGGTGAAATTCTCTGGGAATCCTACAGACAGTGCCTGGACCTGCTGAGAAATAACTCCAAGGTGGAGCGTTTGTATCATGACATCGCTCAAGCAAGGTGGGTGCCGGGGGCCGGTTGGGGGTTGGCGCTGTGTGGATGGCCGCCCGTGCTGACCTTTTGCCTCTTTATTTCTTCAGCTTTCAAGTTCTGCCTGCAGTACACCAGGAAGGCCGAGTTCAGGAAGCTGTGCGACAACCTGAGGATGCACCTGGGGCAGATCCAGCGACACCACAACCAGAGCAACGGCCATTAACCTGAACAACCCCGAGAGTCAGTCCATGCACCTGGAGACCCGGCTGGTCCAGCTGGACAGCGCCATCAGCATGGAACTCTGGCAGGTACAGTCATAGGCGGTCGTCTCGGATTGTGCCCTCCAGATTAGGGATGTCGTGATACTGGACACTTGCACGAGTACTTGTGCAAATGTCCCGATACCTGCTGCGGGAGTCCCGCCAACAGGTATCAGGGAGGTGTGATCAGCCTACACTCTCCACTCCCGAGCTATGCCGTGCGCTCAGCAGCTGAGCACACCTCATAGCCGGGACCCACATTAACCCTTTAGATGCCACAATCAAAGTTGATTGCGGCGTCTAAGAGTCCTGCCGGTTAGCTCAGGGATGCTGATCAGGATCACCGCGGTGTCCCGATCAGCTGTGAGGACGGCCGGAGTTCCCTTACCCTGCTCTGTGCGTCCGATTGTCGCATTACTAAAGGAATGCCGATAACACTGATCACTGTCATGCTATAGCATTGATCAGTGTATGCAATCTATAGATTGCACGTAATAGTCCCCTATGGGGACTAAAAAAGTGAAAAGAAAATGTGTAAAAAAAAATAGGAATCAACCCTTTCCAATAAAAAAAAACATTGAATCACCTACCTTTTCAAAAGTTTAAATTAACCTCTTAAGGACGCAGGGTCCTGGCAAATAAAACGGGGTCACGCCATGACTCCGCGCCATACCGTGTCGGTCCTGGCGGCTAATGATAGCCGGGACCCTGGGCTAATATCGTGCGGCACTGATCGTTGTGCCGCATGCTTATTGACCCTTTAGACGCGGCAATCAAAGTTGATTGTCGTGGCTAAAATGAAAGGTGAAAGCTTCCCGGCAGCTCAGTCGGGCTGATCGGGACAATCACAATAAAATCTCAATGTCCCGATCAGCTAGCACGCGAGCGGAGGTCCCCTCATCTGTCCTCCGTTGCGTCCGATACAGGCTTGAACAATCGACCACCTATTACACTGATCAATGCAAAGCTATGGCTTTGCAGGGATCAGTGTAAAAGATCAGTGTGTGCAATGTTATAGTCCCCTATGGGAGCTATAACACTGCAAAAAAAATGTGGAAAAAAATAACAATGTGGATCCTCTGGAGAAGGTGGACAGGCTTTTTACTGTCCGGGCATGCTGGGATTTGAAGTTTGCAACATCTGGGGGGCCACAGTTTTAGACCAATGGTCATAGGTTCCCTTTCACCTCATTGTCTGCTCTTACGTTCACAGGAGGCCTTTAAAGCAGTCGAGGATATCCACGGACTCTTCGCCTTGTCCAAAAAGCCACCGAAGCCCCAGCTGATGGCGAATTACTACAACAAGGTGTCCACCGTCTTCTGGAAGTCTGGAAACGCGCTCTTCCATGCCTCCCACCCTGCACCGGCTCTTCCATCTCTCCCGGGAGATGAGGAAGAACCTGACCCCGGAGGAGATGCAGAGGTGAGTTGGGGTTGTAGCTGGGATTGCGGCGCCACGCCGCGTGACATCTCGTTGTCTTCTCTTCCTGTGAGGATGACTGAGATGTCACATGTGCGAAGACCAACAGGGAAGGAAAATTAGCAGCGCAGCAGATGGTGCTTGATGCTGTCAGTCACCTTCAGACACAATAGATGATGCTTAGGGGGGCGTTCATACTACGGAAATTCTGCCTGAATTTATCATTCCTGTTCACCTTGGAATTAACGCTAAACTGTGGATTGCAGAGCGGCCGAAAGAATTAACAGAACAATCCTAGTGCGGCTTTAACACCCCTCCCCCATGTCACTTTTCTTCTAACTGGAAACCCACTTCTCCATGTCGCCTCTCTGGCCTCCTCGTCTCCCCCCGCGTCGCCTCTCTGGCCTCCTCGTCTCCCCCCCCGTCGCCTCTCTGGCCTCCTCGTCTCTCCCCCCACCACCCCCCCGTCGCCTCTCTGGCTTCCTCGTCTCCCCCGCGTCGCCTCTCTGGCCTCCTCCTCTTCCCCTCCCCCCCCACCCCCGTCGCCTCTCTGGTCTCCTCCTCCCCCCCCCCCCCGTCGCCTCTCTGGCCTCCTCGTCTCCCCCCGCGTCGCCTCTCTCCATCCCCCTCCCCCCCCCCCCCCCCGCGTCGCCTCGTCTCTGCCCACCCCCCCCCCCCCCCCCGCGTCGCCTCTCTGGCCTCCTCGTCTCCCCCCCGGTCGCCTCTCTGGCCTCCTCGTCTCCCCCCGCGTCGCCTCTCTGGCCTCCACGTCTCCCCCCCGCGTCGCCTCTCCCAACGTGTCCTCTGGTCTCCCCCCCCCATTCGCCTCTCTGGCCTCCTCGTCTTCCCCTCCCCCCCACCCCCGTCGCCTCTCTGGCCTCCTCGTCTTCCCCCCGCCCCCCCCCCCCGTCGCCTCTCTGGTCTCC
>NC_079195.1:7169083-7226138 GCF_029499605.1 Hyla sarda
ACGGCATCTGACACGCGGCGTCTATGCAGCGTACTAGGCCGGAGCCTGCCCGGAGTGGAGAAGATGACCGCCGGATAGAAGGACAGCCCGGATCGGTTCACCCGATACACCCCCGGACACTACAGGAACGATGGATGGCCCGGACCAGCCCCATTACGGGTAAGTAAAAATTTTTTTTATTGACTCGGAGGGTGGGGGAGGGGCCCGACCGGTATAGCGGTATGGGCAAAAATACATACCGCTATACCGCCCAGTACTACGGTGGGGGGTGCGACGCGGTCGGGGCATTATCGGCAAGGTAATTGCCGATACCGATAATGCCCAAAATCGTGATTACCGCAGATTGATGGCCGCAGGGACCGCCGCAATAGGGGTGTATTCGCCGTATAAGATGCACCAACTTTTCCCCACCAGTTTTGGGGAAGAAAAAGTGCATCTTATATGGGAAAAAATACAGTAATAGTTCCCTATGGGGACTAATATAGCTAGAAAATTTTTTTTTTTATTAAATTGTGTATAAAAAAAAAAAAAAAATTATTTTTTAATCACCCCCTTTTGAAAAAGTTTAAATAAAATAAATAAATATTTTCTCTTATAAAAACTATTAAAAAAAAAAAACTTTCTCCTATTAGAGTACCCGTCACCAAACTAAACTTTTAATATATTGTTCCTTATGTTATTATAAGACACTTTGCTAAAATTCTCAACCTTTATATGTTTTTACTGTGATTGAAAAAAACAGCCACTAGGTGGCTCTGTTCTGTTGCCAAACAGTTAGTTTGGTCTCCACCTGGACTTGCAGAAGTCCAAACTCAGGAAGTGGAAGGAAAGCACAGCTCTCGCAGGTTTCAGTGACGTTGCCCCTGCTGGGGAACGCCCACTTTCTCCTCCCGGGAGCTCACACAATGTCGGCAAGGGGAAAGGTATGGTACACAGATTTTTAAAGCTTGGAAATGTTTTTTTAGGGCAGGAGGGGGTGTTAGGAGTAGTTGGGGAATATAATCTGAGTTAGTTTAGAAAATATGGTTTGACAGGTACTCTTTAAAGAACAGAAAAAAAACCCTGTCACATGACATTGGAAAAAAGTACAGTGACCCCTCGACCTATGATGGCCCCGACATACGATCATTTCAACATACGATCACTCTCAGAGTCCATCGCATGGTGAAGGCAGCATCAACATACGATGCTTTTGTATGTCTGGGCCATCACATAAACGGCTATCCGGCAGCGCAGACTGCTTCAGCTACCACCGGATAGCCGTTTACGGTGCCCCGTGTGGTCCGCTGACGATCACTTACCTGTCCTCGGGGCTCCGGCGCATCCTCTTCGGGATCCCCTGCATTGTCGGCGCTCTCCATCGTCATCACGTCGCTGCGCACGCCGTCCCGTCATCCAATAGGAGCATTGTGCGTAACAACGTGATGGCGGCGACAGAGAGCGAGGATGCCGGGGAAGCAGCGACAGAGATGGAAGGCAACATCCCGGGCAGCGGTGACGTGCAGTGACGGTCCGGAGCGGCGGGGACAGGTGAGTACAACTTCCTCTAACAGTGATCTTCAACCTGCGGACCTCCAGATGTTGCAAAACTACAACACCCAGCATGCCCGGACAGCCAACGGCTGTCCGGGCATGCTGGGTGTTGTAGTTTTGCAACATCTGGAGGTCCGCAAGTTGAAGACCACTGTCCTATACTTTACATTGCACGAATCCCTCAACATACGATGGTTTCAACAAACGATGGTCCATTTGGAACGGATTACCATCATATGTTGAGGGCCCACTGTATTGGTAATTGGCATCGGCAAGTCGGTACTCTTAATCGGTCTTTAAAAAAAAAAAAAAAACGTATCGGAACATTTCTAGTCACCGGAGTTCCCCTTTAATTCAGAAGTCTTTTATCCATTTTTTCCATTTCTAATAGTATTTCGGGGTCTCTTGTAGGTTCGATTCAACGTTCTCCAGCATGTGGTCCCGGAGGTGAAGGAGCTCTACAACTGGCTGGAAGTGGATTTCCACCCTCTGAAGCTTTCTGCCCGAGTCACCAAGGTACGGACGGGTGTCCTGTGTGTGATCTGCTGCGCCCTCACGTACCGGGTGTCATTGTTCTCACTGTGGTTTGTTTGTTTTTGTGCCGACTGTGTGTAACTTTTTGTTTTTCTCCCCCATTTAAGATTTTGGACTGGGTAAAAGAGCAAGCGGAGAAGGAGCCCGAGCTTCAGCAGTACGTGCTGCAGCTTCAGAACAACACCATCCTGCGCCTACTGCAACAGGTAACCCCTTCATGTCCCTTTTGGGAGCAGTGTTTCCCAATCAGGGTGCCTCCAGATGTTGCAAAACTACAACTCCCAGCATGCCTGGACAGCCCAACACCTGAAGGCACCCTGGTTGGGAAACACTGCTTTGGAGACACTTTAGGCCAGGCCCAGGCAACCTTCGGCACTGCAGAGGTTTCAGACTACATCTCCCATGATGCTTTGTCAGCATTTTGGCTGTAATAGCATCATGGGAGATGTAGTCCGAAAACATCTGCGGCGCGGAAGGTTGCCCATGCCTTCAGATGTTGTAAAACTACAATTCCCAGCATGCTCTGACAGCCTGTTAAACATGCTAAGAATTGTAGTTCGGAAAACAGCTGCAGATTGTTGCCCTATTCCAGTGTGTTTCCCAACCAGGGTGCCTCCAGCTGTTGCAAAACTACAGCTCCTTGCATGCTCTGAAAGCCTTTTCAAGGGGTACTCCGGTGGAAAAACTTTTTTTTTAATTTATTTTTATTTTTTTTGTCGTCAACTGGTGCCAGAAAGTTAAACAGATTTCTAAATTACTTCTATTAAAAAATCTTTACCCTTCCAGCACTTATTAGCAGCTGTATGCTACAGAGGAAATTCTTTTCTTGTTGAATTTCTTTTTTTTGTCTTGTCCACAGTGCTCTCTGCTGACACCTGATGCCCGTAAGAGGAACTGTCCAGAGTAGGAGCAAATCCCCATAGCAAACCTATGCTGCTCTGGACAGTTCCTGACACGGACAGAGGTGTTAGCAGAGAGCACTGTGGTCAGACAGAGAAAATTCAAAAAGAAAAGGACTTCCTGTGGAACATACAGCTGCTGATCAGTACCGGAAGGATTATGATTCAATAGAAGTAATTTACCAATCTGTTTAACTTTCTGGCACCAGTTGATTAAAAATAAATGATTTCACCGGAGTACCCCTTTAAGTGTCGGCACTACACTACCCATTGCGCTTTCCATATTCTGTCTCCGATGAGAGTAGTAGTTCCTCAGCTGCACAGAACAGCAAAATTGCACTTGTGTTGGCCGGTAATACACTGTTCATAAAAAATTAAGGGAACACTTAAAAAATACAATGTAACTCCAAGTCTGTGAGATCCCACTGTCCACTCAGGAAGCAACACTGACAATCAATTTCACATGCTGTTGTACAAATGGAACAGACAACAGGTGGAAATTATAGGCAATTAGCAAGACACCCCCAATACAGGAGTGGTCCTGCAGGTGGTGACCACAGACCACGTCTCAGTTCCATGTTTTCTGGCTGATGTTTTGGTCACTTTTGAATGCTGGCGGTGCTTTCACTCTAGTGGTAGCATGAGACTGAGTCTACAACTCACACAAGTGGCTCAGGTAGAGCAGCTCATGCAGGATGGCACATCAATGCGAGCTGTGGCAAGAAGGTTTGCTGTGTTTGTCAGTGCAGTGTCCAGAGCATGGAGGGGCTACCAGGAGACAGGACAGTACATCAGGAGATGTGGAGGAGGATGTAGGAGGGCAACAACCCAGCAGCAGGACCGCTACCTCCACCTTTGTGCAAGGAGGAGCAGGAGGAGCACTGCTAGAGCCCTGCAAAATGGCCTCCAGCAGGCCACAAATGTGCATGTGTCCACTCAAACGGTCAGAAACAGACTCCATGAGGGGGATATGAGGGCCCGACGTCCACAGGTGGGGGTTGTGCTTACAGCCCAACACTGTGCAGGACGTTTGGCATTTGCCAGAGAACACCAAGACTGGCAAATTCGCCACTGGCGCCCTGTGCTCTTCACAGATGAAAGCAGGTTCACACTGAGCACATGTGACAGACGTGACAGAGTCTGGAGACGCCGTGGAGAACGTTCTGCTGCCTGCAACATCCTCCAGCATGACCGGTTTGGCGGCGTTGGGTCAGTAATGGTGTGCGGTGGCATTTCTTTGGGGGGCCGCACCTCCATGTGCTTGCCAGAGGTAGCCTGACTGCCATTAGGTACCGAGATGAGATCCTCAGACCCTTGTGCTGGTGCGGTTGGCCCTGGGTTCCTCCTAATACAAGACAATGCTAGACCTCATGTGGCTGGAGTGTGTCAGCAGTTCCTACAAGAGGAAGGCATTGATTCTATGGACTGGCCGCCGATTCCCCTGAATCCGATTGAGCACATCTGGGACGTCTCGCTCCATCCACCACAGACTGTCCAGGAGTTGGCGGATGCTTTAGTCCAGGTCTGGTAGGACATCCCTCAGGAGACCATCCTCCACCTCATCAGGACCATGCCCAGGCGGGGAGGTCATACGGGCATGTGGAGGCCACACACACTACTGAGCCTCAATTGGGACTTGTATTAAGGACATTACATAAAGTTGGATCAGCCTGTAGTGGGGTTTTCCACTGTGATTTTGAGGGTGACACCATATCCAGACCCCCATGGGTTAATACATTTGATTTCCATTGATAATTTGTGTGTGATTTTGTTGTCAGCGCATTCAACTATGTAAAGAGGAAAGTATTTTGTACGATTAGTTCATTCAGATCTAGGATGTTATCTTAGCGTTACCTTTATTTTTTTTAGGGCAGTGTACATCCACAATACAAAGGAGTTAAGTAGAGCGGCACTCGCCACTGGCGTGAATTATCGGCATTGGAGCGCCCACATAACAGGCGGTAGGGTAGTGGATGAACGGGCATATTCAGCCTCTGCCCGAACGCCTGGTATACATGTGTTCTTCTGCCCACTATACACAGACGCTGACGTTTGCTGGCAGCGCTGAGTGCCGTTCTGATTTACGTCTTTGAAACTGTTATGGTGACAACCTGACCCAGTAACTCGGCTTTTTTTTTCTTTTCCTAGGTGGCTCAGATCTATCAGAGCATTGAGTTCTCGCGCCTCACATCTCTCGTGCCTTTTGTCGATGCGTTTATGCTGGAGAGAGCCATCGTGGATGCCGCCCGTCACTGCGACCTGCAGGTGAGTGATCTGGAGGAGGGCATATTTTGTTAAAAAGTACCTTTCACCAAATAAACTTTTCTAAACTAACTCAGGCTTTGTTCCCTAACTACTCCTAACACCCCTCCAGCCCTTCTGAAAAAACAAAAAATTCAGAGCTTTAAAAAGCGGTGTATCTTACCTTTCTTCTTGTTCACATAGTGCAGTTTCCCGGCAGGAGAAAGTGGGCGTTTCCCAGCAGGCATGACATCACTGAAGCCTGCTGGGGGACCACTTCCGCCCTCACATGGTTGCAGTGCTGTGATGAATAGAAGACCTCAGGCTCTGTGCATGTTACAGTCTGTAGCTTTCAGTGAGGCTCTCCTTCTGCTTTCAGTCTGTGAGAATCTGTGGAGCTTTCACTTTTTTTGCAGCTTTCTGTTAGAATCTGTGGAGCTTTCACTTTCTTTGCAGCTTTCTGTGAGAATCTGTGGAGCTTTCACTTTCTTTGCAGCTTTCTGTGAGAATCTGTGGAACTTTCACTTTCTGTGCAGCTTTCTGTTAGAATCTGTGGAGCTTTCACTTTCTATGCAGCTTTCTGTGAGAATCTGTGGAGCTTTCACTCTCTGTGCAGCTTTCTGTGAGAATCTGTGGAGCTTTCACTTTCTGTGCAGCTGTCAATCAAGCTCAGTGCAGCCAGAAACACTTCCTGAGTTTGGTCTCCTGCCAGGTCGGGAGAAGACCAAACTCGCTGTATTAATTGCGGCAGGGACCAAAATAGAGCCACCTAGTGGCTGTTTTTTCTATTACATTTTAAACATATTTATGTTCATTTTAAAAGCAAATGAATGGGAAAGTGTCTGCTGATTACACAAGGGACACTATATTAAGTTTTATATTTGAGTACTCTTCAAAGATTTTTTTGTTTTCGAGTGCCAGTAAAGGGTTAAAGGGGTACTCAGGGGAAATAAAATGTATCCCCTATCTTGGTGATTGGCTGAGTGGGCCGTCACTGAAGGGTGGGGGGCCTGAGTGCGCAGAGGACTGGTGAGTAGACAAGTCCTGGGTAGATCAGAAACGTATAAGGCAGTGTTTCCCAACCAGGGTGCCTCCAGCTGTTGCCAAACTACAACTCCCAGCATGCCCGGACAGCCAAAGGCTGTCCGGGCATGCTGGGAGTTGTAGTTTGGCAACAGCTGGAGGCACCCTGGTTGGGAAACACTGCTCTATCCTGTGGATAGGGGGTAATCTTTATGTCCTTTGAGTACCCCTTTAGTTAGCAATGTAATTACCGCTGCCAGTCGCCTCCTTTATGCACGTACTGTGTTGACCTCTGACCTCTTGTCCTTGTTCTCCGCAGGTCCGTATAGATCATTCCTCCAGAACCCTCAGCTTCGGCTCTGATCTGAATTACTCTACGCGGGAGGACGCTCCATTAGGTCCCTTCCTGCAGAACATGCCCTCGGAGCACATCCGGAACCAGCTGACCGCCATGTCTACTGTCCTGTCCAAGGCCGTGGCCACCATTAAACCGGCTCATATCCTGGTTAGTCTTTGCCTTGTTGTTCTCCTGCCGCACATTTCATTGACTTTGCTTTCTTCTCTGTGTTAAGTGAAGTTATTTCTGATGTGCGAGATGAATCTGAAGGCCTATTAGCAGCGTGGCTCGTCCTGTAGTCACCGCTGTCAGTCTCCTTCATACACCGACCGCTGGAAAAACATTCATCCTTATTAGCAATAAACATCGGGAATGGAAGTTGTCGACTGTTTACATTATCGATTCATCCATTGTTGGGGGCGTGGCCTGGGTTGTTGGGGCGTTGCCTGGGCTGTTGAGGGCGTGGCCTAGTAACAGTATTCCTACATTTATTTTTATTACCTTCTGCTTTAGCCCCTCTGTCTGCCCCTAAATGTCCCACTGTCTCCCCCTAAATGTCCCACTGTCTCCTCTAACCCTTCAAGTGCTGTCCCAATGGTCTTACCCTTTGTTAACCCTTCAAGTGCTGTCCCCATGGTCTTACCCTATGTTAACCCTTCAAGTGCTGTCCCCATGGTCTTACCCTCTGTTAACCCTTCAGGTGCTGTCCCCATGGTCTTACCCTTTGTTAACCCTTCAGGTGCTGTTCCCATGGTCTTACCCTCTGTTAACCATTTAGGTGCTGCCCCATGGTCTTCCCCTCTTAACCCTTTAGGTGCTGTTGCCATGGTCTTACCCTCCCTTAACCCTTCAGGCGCTGTCCCCATGGTCTTACCCTCGCTTAACCCTTCAGGTGCTGTCCCCATGTTCTTAACCTCTGTTAAAGGGGTATTCCAGGCAAAAACTTTTTTTTATATATCAACTGGTTCCGGAAAGTTTAACAGAGTTGTAAATTACTTCTATTATCCTTCCAATAGTTATTAGCTTCTGAAGTTTTCTGTCTAACTGCTCAATGATGATGTCACGTCCTGGGAGCTGTGCATGATGGGAGAATATCCCCATAGGAACTGCACAGCTACCGGGACGTGAGTCATCAGAGAGCAGTTAGACAGAAAACAACAACTCAACTTCAGAAGCTAATAACTATTGGAAGGATTAAGATTTTTTTAATAGAAGTAATTTACAAATCTGTTTAACTTTCCAGAGCCAGTTGATGTATAAAAAAAAGATTTTGCCTGGAATACCCCTTTAACCCTTCAGGCACTGTCCCCATGGTCTTACCCTCGCTTAACCCTTCAGGCGCTGTCCCCATGGTCTCACCCTCTTAACTTTTTATCACAACCCTTCCCTTCTCCCCAATCCTTTTTATTTAAATCAAATTAATCAAACCAATAATCGGCCAACCAATCGATTTTACAAGGGATCATAAGTTGCCGCCCTAATCACTGACTCTTTCAGTACGAGTCAATAAGTCGGGCCAGGAGTTGAATACTTAATACAGATGACAGGTGTCCTTATTCTGCATGTATGAATTCAGCCTCCCCACCCGGGCACCTGGTATATAGTGACCCCTCTGCTGGGTCATCCAGTGCACCAGTCCCTAAGCTTCTTCCTTGCTGCTCATCTGACTAGACATGGCTTTCATTTCAGCAAGAGAAGGAAGAGCAGCAGCAGCTCGCCATCACTGCCTTCCTGAAGAACTCCAGGAAAGAACACCAGCGCATCCTGGCCCGACGTCAGACCATCGAAGAGCGGAAGGAGCGGCTGGAAAACCTAAATATCCAGAGAGAGAAGGAAGAGCTTGAGCAGCGCGAAGCAGAACTCCAGAAAGTACGGAAGGCGGAAGAGGAACGTCTGCGTCTGGAGGCCAAGGAGCGAGAGAAGGAACGCATCCTGCAAGAACACGAGCAGATCAAGAAGAAGACCGTGCGAGAGAGACTGGAGCAGATCAGGAAGACAGAGCTGGGGGCCAAAGCCTTCAAGGACATTGACATTGAGGTGAGGAACTTATCAGGAGCCTTATTGGTTGCACAATATATCGCAATGGCCACCGAAATTCAAAGCTAAGTCATGGTTTCCCAACCAGGGTGCCTCCAGCTGTTGCAAAACTATAACTCCCAGCATGCCCAGACAGCCTTCGGCTGTCTGGGCATGCTGGGAGTTGCAGTTTTGCAACAACTGTAGGCACCCTGGTTGGGAAAGAGTGTCCTAAGTAATAATAGGGGGGCAGGGGAAAACATAAATAAGACCTGATTTCACCAACCCCGGTCCCCGTAGATCTGCCGCAGATCCCTTTCTCCTTTGTGTGGTCCCAGGGTCTTCTCTTTGCTCCCGACAACCAGCACGGGCTCCAGGACCTTTCCTGCTCAGCCAATCAGTGGCTGCAACGATGTCATGTGTCAGGCCAGTGATTGGCTGAGCAGAAAGTCCTGTAAGTCCCATAAGACACCGGACTGCACGGAGGAGAACAGGATCTGCGGCAGACCTACAGGGACCGGGGCTTGGTGAGTATCAGGTTTTCTTTCCCCTGCGCCCAGGCACAACATTATTGGGGGAGATTTGACGTGGGGGGGGGGGGGGTATGGATGACATGGTGTAGTGGACATGATTTGGGGGTTGTGGGGGATGGACGTGACGTGGGGGGGTGGACGTGACGTGGGGGGGTGGACGTGACGTGGGGGGGTGGACGTGACGTGGGGGGGTGGACGTGACGTGGGGGGGTGGACGTGACGTGGGGGGGTGGACGTGACGTGGGGGGGTGGACGTGACGTGGGGGGGTGGACGTGACTTCATCATTTATTTATCGCAGTAATTACCTTTTTATAATCACAAATTTCCCCAAATCGTGCAGCTCTAATTGTAAATATGGCGTCTGATCACTGTCTCTGAACCTCCCGCAGAACCTGGAGGAGCTGGATCCAGACTTCATCATGGCCAAACAGGTGGAGCAGCTGGAGAAGGAGAAGAAGGAGCTTCAGGAGCGTCTGAAGAATCAGGAGAAGAAGGTTTGTGTCCTTGCGGGAGGCGTCTGCCCCGCTCTATACTTCGCTTGTCCTGGGTAGTTCGGTTGTTGACGTCGTCTCTTCCTCTTTTCAGATTGACCATTTCGAGAGAGCCAAACGCCTGGAGGAGATCCCCCTGATAAAGAAAGCCTATGAGGAGCAGACGATCATGGACATGGAGCTGTGGGAGCAGCAGGAGGCTGAGCGGGTATGGGAATCACCCGGGTACCTGACTTGTGCACCGTTCGTAATCGGTCACCACTTCTATTGATGACTTGGTTCCATTCCGGTGCTACAGAAACTCCCGGTGACCACCTGCTGGATCGGCTCTTGTTGGTCATTTGGGGTCCTTGGGTACAGATTTTCCTGATCTGTTCAGTAAATTTAGGCCTTGTGTTTATGGGGTTTTGGGGTTCAGCTTTGGGCGGTCACAATATGTTCCTTTTTGTGTCCCCTACAGATCAGCACGCTGCTCTTGGAGCGGGAGAAAGCCGTGGAGCATAAGAACAGGATGTCCAGGATGCTGGAAGATCGAGACTCCTTCGTCTCCAAGCTGAAATCCGCCCGCCGCTCTGTCTACGAGGTCAGTTTTGGTCTCCCGCGTTGTTTCCATCCGCGTCGCACCGTTCGTAACCTGTGGTCACCCTTTTGCCACTGGGTTCCATTCCGATGCTAAATTATAACCAATGAGAAGACTTCGGCCCGACGTTTTATGGTCGGGCCACGTTCTTTTCTTTTGGGACATATATAGGAAGTCGTTGGGGATGTATGGATTCCTCTGTATAGTTGCGGCCATCTACATTCGTGTTTTTGGGACCCTTTTTTTGGGTAACACTGTTCTGTTTGAGCACAACCAAACAAGTACCCTAGAGCAGTGGTCTTCAACCTGCGGACCTCCGGATGTTGCACAACTACAACTCCCAGCATGCCCGGACATCCGTTGGCTGTCCGGACATGCTGAAAGTTGTAGTTTTGCAACAACTGGAGGTCCGCAGGTTGAAGACCACTGCTCTAGAGCATTGTTGCCCAACCAGTGTGCCTTCAGCTGTTGCAAAACTAGAACTCCCAGCATGCCCAGACAGCCAAATGCTCCCTGGGCATGCTGGCGGTTGTAGTTTTGCAGCAGCTAGAGGCACCCTGGTTGAGGACACACTGATCTAATGTTTGATCGCAATCAGGGTTTCCCAACCAGTGTCAAAGGCTGCTGTCCATGCATGCTGAGAGTTGTAGTTTTGCAACAGCTGAAGGCACCCTGTTTGAGAAACACCTGCCAAAGGCTTTCTCGGCATGCTGTCAGTTGTAGTTTTGCTTCCTTTTTTTTGAACACTGGTCTAATGTTTAAGCCCAACCAAACAAAGACCCAAGAGCAGTGCTTCTCAACCAGGGTGCCTCCAGCTGTTGCAAAGCTACAACTCCCAGCATGCCTGGACAGCCTTTGACACCATGGTTGGGAAACACTGATTGCAAACAAACATTAGATCAGTGTTTCCCCGACCAGGGTGCCACTAGCTGCTGCAGAACTACAACTCCCAGCATGCCCACAGAGCTTTTGGCTGTCTGGGCATGCTGGGAGTTGTAGTTTTGCAACAGCAAGGGGCACCCTTATTTGGAAAACACTGGTCTTATGTTTAAGCACAACCAAACAAGGAACATACAGCAGTGTTTCCCAACCAGTGTGCCTCCATCTGTTGCAAAACTACAACTCCCCGCATGCTGGGAGTTGTAGTTTTGCAAGGGCATGCTGGGCTTTGTAGTTTTGCAACAGCTGGAGGCACGCTGGTTGGGAAACACTGATGTAGATGGCCAGAACTATACAGAGGAATCCATATGTCTCCCAATTACAGCCGCCTAGCTCAGTGTTTTTCAGTGATGTAATTTATTTTTTTATTTTTTTAAACACTCCAGGAAAAATTGAAGCAGTTCCAGGAGAGACTAGAAGAGGAGAGGAAGGCTCGCGTGGAAGAACGTAAGAGGCAGCGCAAGGAGGAAAGGCGCATTGCTTACTACAGACATAAGGAGGAAGAGGAGCAGAGGATACAGGAAGAAGCGCAGAAGAAAGGTGCGTCACCCGGGCATGCTGGGAGTTGTAGTTTTGCAGCTGCTGGAGGCACACCGTTTGGGAAATACTGCTATATATGGCATTGCAGGCATAAATTACACTCATTTGCACTGTTCTGCGTTGTTCTCCTGCCGCACATTTCATTGACTTTGCTTTCTTCTCCGTGTTAAGTGAAGTTATTTCTGATGTGCGAGATGAATCTGAAGGCCTATTAGCAGCGTGGCTCGTCCTGTAGTCGCCGCTGTCAGTCTCCTTCATACATGGGCCAAAATGGAAGCTGCATATATTTTCTGAAATGGTACAAATGGGGGGGGGGGGGAAAAAAAGTTCCTTCATACTCCGGAAAGGAAATAAAGCAGTTGTCTTAGTCACAATATGGTGTACTATTCTCCCCCCCCCCCCCCCCCACCCACACACACCACCACCCACCCACCCCCGCACATCTCCTTCCTTCTCTGTTAGTGGGGGAAAAAAGTATTTAGTCAGCCACCAATTGTACAAGTTCTCCCCCTTATAATGATGAGGCTGTAATTATCATCATAGGTTATAACCTCAACTATGAGAGACAGAATGAGAAAAAAAATCCATAAAATCACATTGTCTGATTTTAAAGAAAATTATGGTAGAAAATAAGTATTTGGTCAATAACAAAAGTTCATCTCATTAGTTTGTTATATCCCCTTTGATAATGACAGAGTTCAAACGTTTTCTGTAAGTCTTCACAAGGTTCTCACACACTGTTGCTGGTATTTTGTCCCATTCCTCCATGCAGATCTCCTCTAGAGCAGTGATGTTTTGGGGCTGTCGCTGGGCAACACAGACTTTCAACCCCCTCCAAAGGTTTTCTATGGGGTTGAGATCTGGAGACTGGCTAGGCCACTCCAGGACCTTGAAATGCTTCTTATGAAGCCACTCCTTCATTGCCCGGGCGGTGTGTTTGGTATCATTGTCATGCTGAAAGACCCAGCCACATTTCACCTTCAATGCCCTTACTGATGGAAAGAGGTTCTCCTTCATAATATCATGATACATGGCCCCATTCACTCTTTCCTTTACATGGATCAGTCGTCCTGATTCCTTGTCAGAAAAACAGCCCCAAAGCATGATGTTTCCACCCCCCCATGCTTCGCAGTAGGTATGGTGTTCTTTAGATGCAACTCAGCATTCTTTCTCCTCCTAACATGACGAGTTGAGTTTTTACCAAAAAGTTTGGTTTCATCTGACAATATGACATTCTCCCAATCCTCTTCTGGATCATCCAAATGCTCTGTAGCAAACTTCAGACAGGCCTGGACATGTACTGGCTTAAGCAGGGGAACATGTCTGGAACTGCATGAGTTGAGTCCCTGGTTGTATAGTGTGTTACTGATGGTAGCCTTTGTTACTTTGGTCCCAGCTCTCTGCAGGTCATTCACTAGGTCCCCCCGTGTGGTTCTTGGATTTTTGCTCACAGTTCTTGTGATAATTTTGTCACCACGGGGTGAGATCTTGCGTGGAGCCCCAGATGGAGGGAGATTATCAGTGGTCTTGTATATCTTCCATTTTCTAATAATTGCACAATTAGAGGTTGACTACTTTTTTTTGCCCCACTGTACATACTATACTACTCCTACACATCCGCGCATCTCCTGCCTTCTCTGTTCCATACTGAACTACAAAGGCTACATATAAAGAACCTGGAACCTATCAGACCTCAGACTTCTACGGGGGGGTGGTCGGGGCACTTTTGTTACAGACAGAAGTTATTCTGATCATTTTGAACTTAACAGAACTGGGACAATTTTTGGTACGAGAATTCATAGCTGCTTCTGACCTGTTTTTTCTTTTATTTTTCTCCAGAGCGAGAAGAGCGAGAGCGGATTGAGAATGAGAAGCGAGAAGCTGAGGAGCGAGAATACCAGGAACGCGTTAGGAAGCTTGAAGAGCAGGAGCGCAAGAAACGCCAAAGAGAACTGGAGATAGAAGAGCGAGAGCGGCGGCGAGATGAGGAGCGGCGAGGAGGCGGTGACGATTCTTTTAGAAAGGTGCACATTCCTCACCTTCCCTAAGATTATTATTTTCGGTGCTGGTTATGAGAAGCCTTACATAATGTATTGTTCTATGTCTTAGGATTCCTCTCGCTGGGCCGATAAAGAGCCGCCAGAGAGCAGCTGGAGGCGTGGAGGAGAAGATGATCGCAGTAAACCACCGGAAAAGTAGGTCTCCCGCTTATTGGGAGTCTTCAGTTTTTGTTCAGTGTAATTTTTCCACTATGTAAATGGCACTTCTATTAGTGAGTGCAGTATATTCAGATATTCAGTTGTGGTTTTGACTTTCTTGTAGGGAATGGCGCAGAGGACAGGACCCTGAAAAACCAGCAAAACCTGAGGTTGAAAGCAAGTCTCCCAAAGATGACTTTAAGAAGGATTTGGAAGGAGGTGCGGATGAGGTTAAAGGTCATTTTGAGGAGGATCGTCCACCTCGCCGCGGGCCAGCTGAAGACAGACCACCAAGCAGGGATGTGGAAGACGACAAGGTGTCATGGAGAGGTGCAGAGGAGGATCGTGGTCCTAAGAGAGGCTTTGATGATGCTCCAAAAAGAGGCTTTGATGATGCTCCTAGAAGAGGCTTCGATGATGCTCCAAAAAGAGGCTTCGATGATGCTCCTAGAAGAGGCTTTGATGATGCGCCTAGAAGAGGCTTTGATGATGCTCCAAAAAGAGGCTTCGATGATGCTCCTAGAAGAGGCTTCGATGATGCTCCAAAAAGAGGCTTCGATGATGCTCCAAAAAGAGGCTTCGATGATGCTCCTAGAAGAGGCTTCGATGATGCTCCTAGAAGAGGCTTTGATGATGCTCCTAGAAGAGGCTTTGATGATGCTCCTAGAAGAGGCTTTGATGATGCTCCTAGAAGAGGCTTTGATGATGCTCCTAGAAGAGGCTTTGATGATGCTCCTAGAAGAGGCTTTGATGATGCTCCTAGAAGAGGCTTTGATGATGCTCCTAAAAGAGGCTTCGATGATGACCGAGGCCCCCGGAGAGGCTTTGATGATGGCCCCCGAAGAGGCTTTGATGATGGCCCCCGAAGAGGCTTTGATGATGGCCCCCGAAGAGGCTTCGATGATCGAGGTCCCCGGAGAGGCTTTGACGAGGATCGTGGTCCCCGGAGAGGTTTTGATGATGACCGCACTCCCAAAAGGGGCATTGACGATGGCCCTCGCCGTGGTTTTGAGGATGATCGGGCCCCACGAAGGGGCTTTGATGATGATCGGACACCACGTAGAGCTTTGGATGAAGAACGTAGTTCATGGAGAAGTGCTGAAGATGGAGGTCCCAGGAGAGGGGTAGATGAGGATAGAGCTCCCAGGAGAGGGGGAGATGATGACAGGGGTCCCAGAAGAGGTGGAGATGAAGATGATGGCCCATCGGCCTGGAAACCTGTTGGGTCAACACGCCCAGGTAAGTGACACATGCCTATGTAGTTTAAGTTATAGACATCTTTGCACAGTTTATTTTATTTTTTTATTATACATTGAGGCAAATTAGGCAATTTTCCACATTTTATTCATTAACAATTTCCAACCATTTTTCTGCTGTAGACACTGACCCCTACACATTGCTGGCTGTGCTGCTGCTACTGGACATTGCTTTTGGCTATGTAAGGGTTCTGTCCTCTTAGAGTGGATCAGAGTGTAGAGGCGGCGTCCAAGTAATCAGAAGAGCAGATCACACAGGCAGTAGATTGGAAGGAAAGCAGATAGCAGATTAGTATGTGGAGGAGGTATCCAAGTAATCATGTAGAGCAGATCACTCATGTAGTAGATAGGAGGGAAAGCACACAGCACATCAGTTTGTGGAGCAGACATCCAAGTAATCAGGGAGAGCAGATCACACAGGCAGTAGATCTAAAGGAAAGTGCATAGCACCGTGAAGAAGGAATGAAGATTGTGGACCGAAACTTAGTGCAAATTTTTTAATTCAGAGTTACCATGGGAACTCAAGGTAGCAATATAACAACTGCTCTTGAGCCTAGTAGATGTAGATAAAAATGAAAAGCCTTTAATCAATATTGTTGATAAATTATTATTCTATCAATATTCTTCACCTAGGAGGTTGGCGTGAGCGTGAGAAAGCTCGGGAAGACAGCTGGGGACCTCCTCGGGAGTCCAAGCCTTCAGAAGATCGCGAATGGTCCAGGGGCGCAAGAGAACCAGATCCTGAACCGGAGAAGCGGCCGGCTGTCGTCCGGTGAGACTTGTGTCACATGACAGTATGTTGAGCTCTCCATTGTAACCAAGAACTGGTTTGTAATCTCTGCTGTATGTTCTAGAGAGGAGACATCGGCCTGGAGGCGCGGAGGAGAACCTGCTCTCCCAGCTAGGAAAGTGTCGCCCGACGACGATGCAGACAAAAAGGAAGTGAGGACTCCTGTAAAAACAGAACGGGAGGAACGTAAGTCGCGTCAAGTTTTCCTAAGTCACTGTCTTCCGAGTTGGGGGATTTGAGCCTCTTTTCCTACGGCTCTTGGATTTTAAAAGGTTATCCAGAAATAGAAAAAACAGCGCTAATTTCTTCTTAAAACAGCGCCACACCTGTGCTCAGTCTGTGTGTGGTATTAAAACATGGCTCCATTCACTGTAATTGAACTGAGCTGCTATACCACAGACACCCTGAGGACAGGGGTGGTGCTTTTTTTTGCTAATCCTGGATAACCCCTTTTGACCTGCTGCCTTCCTGTATTCCAGCAAGTCCGTGGCGAAGAGGTGAAGATAAAGAGGAACGAGGCACTCCCCGGCGAGCGGCACCCCCTGCTGTAGACAAGGAGAAGAGCGCATGGCGCACAGAAAAGAAAGACGACAAAGATAAAGACATGCCTCGCCGTACCAAGTTAGAGACCGACGAGGAAGGGTGGACGACCGTACGCCGCTAGGTACTTCCTGGATTATCAGGGTTTTCCAATCAGTGTGCATCCAGCTTGTTGTAAAACAGCTGTCTGGGCATGCTGGGAGTTGTAGTTCTACAACAGCTGGAGGCATTGTCTAAACCAGTAGTGGCATTCTGTGCCAAGCGCTGCCTCAGAGACGGGAACATGACGTTGTGCCACGCCACCTCCATTCAGGTCTATGGGAGGGGGCGTAACGTCCATTCCCATAGACATGAATGGAGGTGGTGTGACGTCACGACTCTGTCTCGGAGGCAGAGGGGGGGGTTGCTGCACCAAAATCGCAGGGGTCCCCTGCGATCATACATCTTATCCCCTATCCTTTAAGGGGTATTCAATCTACCAAAAACTGATCCTTTATTCGCAAGATAGGGGGATAAGTGATTGCGGAGGTCCTAGAGGTCAAACTTCTACCAACAATCTCAAAAATGGGGACCTGAAACTACAGCAGGAACACGCTTTACGCTATTTATGGAGTGAGTGACGCCCCACCGGTCCATTCATCAGGGAGAGTCAATCTCCATATTCGAGGTTCCAGAAGTTAGACCCCCCCCCTCCGCGATCACTTATTCCCTATCTGCAGTTTTAGTGGCTGGAGTTGTCCCTGACTGTAATGGTGCAAAGCACGCCGCGTTTTCTGCAGGGAGAATTTCAAAACCGCCTGCAGCTGTCTTCCTTCCGTACCCCGTTCATTATAATGAGCTGAACCGTCACCTAGTTCGACCGTATCTGGATAAGTGTCTGATCACGGGGGTCCAACTGCTGGGACCCCCACGATCTCCAGAATGGGGCCCCTGCATTGCCGCACTGGGTGCCAGCCTCATTGAGGTCGACGGTACACCCCTTCCCATACAGCTCTATGGGGGAGGCACAAAGGCTGCCTCCCCACCTCTCCCATAGAGATACATGGAGGGGGTGTGTTGGCCGCAACGTCATGTTGCGGCTGACACGCCTCCTGCACCCGAGAGCCGTAGCTTAACTGTAGGCCCCGTGCAGGAGATCGCAGGGTGTCCCAGCGTTCGGACCACCCACGATCAAACACTTATCCCCTATCCTGTATGTGTCTTTTGCTGCATATTTCCTTTAAAGGGATACTCCGCCCCTAGACATCTTATCCCCTATCCAAAGGATAGGGGATAAGATGTCAGATCACCGCGGTCTCGCTGCTGGGGAGCCCTGGGAACCCCACTGCGGCACTGCGCTATCATTACTGCACAGAGCGAGTTCGCTCTGTGCGTAATGACGGGCGATACAGGGGACGGAGCAGCGTGACGTCATGGCTCCGCCCCTCGTGACATCACGGCCTGTCCCCTTAATGCAAGTCTATGGCAGGGGGCGTGATGACCGCCTCTCCCATGACACCCTCTCCCATAGACTTGTATTGAAAGGGGCGGAGCCGTGATGTAACAATGCTCCGGCCCCTGTATTGCCCGTCATTACGCACAGAGCGAACTCTCTCTCTGTGCTGTAATAGCGCGGTGCAACAGCGGGGGTCCCCAGTAGCGGGAACCCGGCGATCTGACATCTTATCCCCTATCCTTTGGATAGGGGATAAGATGACTAGGGGCAGAGTACCCCTTTAAAGTAGAATTCCAGCCAAATCTAATTATTCACCTATCCTCATAGGGGGGGTCCGATCTTCGGGACAGGACCCCGGCTCTCAGTGAGGACCGTGTGTTGTCTACTGGTAGATTGCATTTGCTCAATTCATTTCTATGGTAGCGCGGATGATGCCCGAGTGCTGTACTTGGGTCTCTTCAGCACTCCCATAGGAAGGAATGGAGACTGAGATTATGGGGGGTCCCAGAGGTCAGATACCTACCCCCGTGATTAGCTACTTATACCCTTAGGTTAGTTTTGGCTGGAACTCTCCTTTTTAATGGGACTCCGCTGTCCCATTCACACAGCGGAAATTCTGCATTATGCCAAATTTTACAGACCATAGTGTGAACCTACCCTAACAGCTTAAAAAGTATGTGCCCCCCTCCCTTATCTAGAACAGGGAAGGGACTCTACATGAGTCAGCAGGTGCACCCTATAGATGCAGCCTCCTGGGTGTGTGTAGGGTGCCTGGTGTCTGGTAGATAATACTAAACCCCCCCCACGTCCCCGTTTCTCCTTTGTCTATCTGTCCTAATAAGTTTTCCTCCTTTGCACTTTTAGGATCGACCGCACACGACTTACTATAACAACGTGGGACCTTGGTGCATTGTGGCCCTTCAGCGATTGCACAAAAGCAGAGACAAAAACAATCACCCGGGGGAGGGTAGGGTGGGGGGGAGGGGGACTCCGTGTCCCGAGGCTTCCAGCATCCCAGATCATCGTCATTTTATTGGAATATATGACACCTGGCGGTCGTGCGCTCTGCTTCTCCATGTATCCACAAGATGGTGAAGTCCTCGCGTGATCTCCGGTGTGAGGGAAGTTTAAAGTCAGATTTTTTTAGCTTTTTTTTTTTTTTTCTTCTTTCCCATGAGACCATCGTTGGCTTGTATCACGTTGATTGAGCGATTTTTCATGTCATTCGGCCAACACAGGATTTAGCGCTGCTTATTCCAGAAGAAATAAAACCCGGCAACAATGTTTTTGTGTTTTTTTTTTGTCTTTTACGTGGTAAGAGGTTCTGGTGTGCATGTCGACTACTACTCCCATCGTGGGTTAAAGGTAAGGACTCGGTAGAGCAATTTACCTCTAACTCTATATAGCTGAGTTTCCTAAACAGTGTGCCTCCAGCTGTTGCAAAACTAAAACTCCCAGCATGCCTGGACAGCCAAGGGCTGTCCAGGCATGCTGGGAGTTGTAGTTTTGCAACAGCTGGAGGCACACTGTTTAGGAAACTCAGCTCTGTAGCAAATGCAAAAAAGTACATTTTCCCACAATGCACCAGCAGGCGGCGCCAGTGACATTAGGTCTGGTGCTCGGTCTGCAGGATCTGAGCCGCGCAGGAGTTGCCTATCTGTCGCTCATGTGACATGGGGCGTTTCGCTTGAATAACTTTGTGGTTTCCATTAATCAGTATTTACTAGAGATGAGCGAACTTACAGTAAATTCGATTCGTCACGAACTTCTCGGCTCGGCAGTTGATGACTTTTCCTGCATAAATTAGTTCAGCTTTCCGGTGCTCCCGTGGGCTGGAAAAGGTGGATACAGTCCTAGGAGACTCTTTTCTAGGACTGTATCCACCTTTTCCAGCCCACCGGAGCACCGGAAAGCTGAACTAATTTATGCAGGAAAAGTCATCAACTGCCGAGCCGAGAAGTTTGTGACGAATCGAATTTACTGTAAGTTCGCTCATCTCTAGTATTTACCATAAAAAAAGAGAAACCATTTCATTTGCTAAATTATACAATTCCTGAGTGAATTAAATCCTTAACGACGAAGGACGTATATTTACGTCCTGCGCCGGCTCCCGTGATATGCCACGTGGTCACGCTGTGACTCCTGTCATATCGGGTCGGTCCCGACGGCAATCAACGGCCGGGACCCGCGGCTAATACAGGACATCACTGATCGTGGTGATGCCCTGTATTAACCCTTCAGACGCGGCGATCTAAGCTGACTGCCGCATCTGAAGCGAAAGTGAAACTATCCCGGCTGCTCAGTCGGGCGGTTCGGGACTGCCGCGGTGAAATTGCAGCGTCCCGAACAGCTTACAGGACACCGGGAGGGCCCTTACCTGCCTCCTCGGTGTCCGATTGGCAAATGACTGCTCCGTGCCTGAGATCCAGGCAGGATCAGTAAAGCGCCGATAACACTGATCACAGGCGTGTTAATACATGCCAGTGATCAGCATGAGAGATCAGTGTGTGCAGTATTATAGGTCCCTATGGGATAACAATGATCAGTATAAGAGATCAGTGTGTGCAGTGTTATAGGTCCCTATGGGATAACAATGATCAGTATGAGATCAGTGTGTCCAGTGTTATAGGTCCCTATGGGATAACAATGATCAGTATGAGATCAGTGTGTCCAGTGTTATAGGTCCCTATGGGATAACAATGATCAGTATGAGATCAGTGTGTCCAGTGTTATAGGTCCCTATGGGATAACAATGATCAGTATATGAGATCAGTGTGTGCAGTGTTATAGGTCCCTATGGGATAGCAATGATCAGTATAAGAGATCAGTGTGTGCAGTGTTATAGGTCCCTATGGGATAACAATGATCAGTATAAGAGATCAGTGTGTGCAGTGTTATAGGTCCCTATGGGATAACAATGATCAGTATAAGAGATCAGTGTGTGCAGTGTTATAGGTCCCTATGGGAGCTATAACACTGCTAAAAAAAAAGTTTAAAAAAAGTGTGAATAAAGGTCCTTTAACCCCTTCACTAATAAAAGTTCGAATCACCCCTCTTTTCCCATTAAAAAAAATAAGTGTAAATAAAATTAAACATGTGGTATCGCCGCGTGCAGCAATGTCCGAACTATAAAAATATATCTTTAATTAAACCGCACGGTCAATGGCGTACACGTTAAAAAAAAAAAAATCCCAAAGTCCAAAATAGTGCATTTTTGGTCACTTTATACCATCAAAAAATGAATAAAAAATTATCAAAAAGTCCGATGAAAACAAAATTGGTACCGATAAAAACTTAAGATCACGGTTCCAAAAATGAGCCCTCATGCCGCCCTGTATATGGAAAAATAAAAAGTTATAGAAGAGGTCAGATGACATTTTTAAACGTATAAATTTTCCTGCATGTAGTTATGATTTTTTCCAGAAGTGCGACAAAATTAAACCTATATAAGTAGGGGATCATTTTAACCGTATGGACCTACAGAGTAATAAGGTGTCATTTTTACCGAAATATGCACTGCGTAGAAACAGAAGCCCCCAAAAGTTACAAAATGGCGTTTTTTCTTCGATTTTGCCGCACAATAATTTTTTTTTCTGTTTCGCTGTGGATTTTTGGGTAAAATGACCGATGTCCCTGCAAAGTAGAATTGGTGACGCAAAAAATAAGCCGTCATATGGATTTTTAGGTGGAAAATTGAAAGCGTTATGATTTTTAAAAGGTAAGGAGGAAAAAACGAAAGTGCAAAAACTGAAAAACCCTCGATCCTTAAGTGGTTAAACCATAACTTTCAAATTTTGCACCAAAAAATCCATATGATGGCTTATTTATTGCGCCACCAATTCTACTTTTTTTAAGACATC
This sequence comes from Hyla sarda, assembly GCF_029499605.1. Classification (NCBI taxonomy): domain Eukaryota; kingdom Metazoa; phylum Chordata; class Amphibia; order Anura; family Hylidae; genus Hyla; species Hyla sarda. The sequence goes on from NC_079195.1 coordinate 7,190,830, forward strand.
AGTCATTTTACACAAAAATGTACGGCGAAACGGAAAAAAAATTCATTGTGCGACAAAATTGAAGAAAAAATTCCATTTTGTAACTTTTGGGGGCTTCCGTTTCTACGTAGTACATTTTTCGGTAAAAATTACACCTTCGCTTTATTCTGTAGATCCATATGATTAAAATGATCCCCTACTTATATAGGTGATTTTGTCGCACTTCTGGAAAAAATCATAACTACATGCAGGAAAATTTATACATTTAAAATTGTCATCCTCGGACACCTATAACTAAAATTTTTCTGCGTATGGGTCGGTATGAGGGCTCATTTTTTGCACCGTGATCTGAAGTTTTTATCAGACTTTTTGTATTCATTTTTTTCATTATATAAAATGTGACCAAATACGCTATTTTGGACTTTGGAAATTTTTTTGCGCGTACGCCATTGTCATGCGGTTTAATTAAATTCTGACATTTTCGCACCTGGCAATACCACATGTTTTTATTTACAGTTTTTTTATTTTATTTTTTTATTGGAAAAGGGGGGTGATTCAAACTTTTATTAGGGAAGGGGTTAAATGATCTCTATTCACTTTTTATTTTATTTTTTTTGCAGTGTTCTAGCTCCCATAGGGACCTACACTGCACACACTGATCTTTTACATTGATCAATGGTTTCTCATAAAAAAAACACTGATCGATGATTCTGCTGCTTGACTGCTCATGCCTGCGAAAACTGGGGGCGCTCCCATATCCCAGCCGGACCCCATCTCATTTATTTGAATGAGCCGACTGGAGTCGGATAGTTACTCTGGTCGGCTCATTTTTGCCCCATATCCAGTTTTCTGGCTGGACTGAAAACCATGGTATTCTGCGGTTTTCAGTCCGGACAGAAAATCTGATATGGGTCAAAAACATTAGCTGACCGGAGTCACTGTCTGACAAATGTATGAGATGGGGTCTGGTTGGGATCCAGGAGTGCCTGGTTTTCCCATCCCCCAGCCATGTTCGGTCCCTGTATGGACAAAACACTTCCCCAACGTTGGGAGCAATTTGTTCCGAGTGCTTGGAGCGGATGGCAGGGCTGTGATGTCACGAGCCGTACCCAAGCATTTGGAGTACCCCTTTTGAAACAAAGAGCAAGAAAAGCCAAAGAGAGAATATAGGACGGCCAACACGCTAGAACGGGGATAGTCAGCCAAGGAGAAGAGCGAAGTAGACACGTAATGAACGCAAAGACTGACCATCTTGGTGAATCCTTTGCGCAAATAGAGGACCAGCACGGAATGCAGACCATGGGATACACTTCATCTGTGTTATGTGGCGATTAGATCAGTGCAGTGTTACAGGTTGGGCCTCAAAAGCCTGTAGTGCTGAGCTGTGCCCAACTTGGCTCAGGAGACATCAGTGTCACATGACTTTTTCCAGGCGATCGGGGCTCTTTGAAAGTGAAACCAATCAGATTTGAGCCACATCTATGTAGATTCACTTAGTTCTGTTCATGTTGTCTTCAGAAATTTGGTGCACGGCGTGATCTGGTCTATCTCCATGAAGAAATCATCCAGTCAGCACAGAAGGATAAGAAGTTTTCTGCTTTCCTGTGTAGACAAAGCCACAAGCATCAAGGTCATCTCATCATTAGAGGGCGGGGTCAGTAGTCATCCTATCATTAGATGGTGGGGTTAGCAGAGTAATCCCATTAGTGGGCGGGATCAGAAGTGTCATCTCATTATTATTGGAGGGCGGGGTCAGCAGAGTCATCTCATTATTAGAGGGAGGGGTCAGCAGTCATCTTATTACAGGGCGGAGTTAGCAAAGTCATCTATTAGAGGGCGGGGTCAGAAGAATCATCTCATTACTACTGGTGATTGTTACACTGAATAATGAAAATACTAGTGATTATTACACTGATAATAGTGATAGTACTCGTGATTATTACACTGATAATTGTGATAGAACTGGTGATTATTACACTGATAATAGTGATAGTACTGGTGATTATTACACTGATAATAGTGATTGTACTGGTGATTATTACACTGATAATAGTGATTGTACTGGTGATTATTACATTGATAATAGTGATAGTACTGGTGATTATTACACTGATAATAGTGATGGTACTGGTGACTATTACACTGATAATAGTGATAGTACTGGTGATTATTACATTGATAATAGTGATAGTACTGGTGATTATTACACTGATAATAGTGATGGTACTGGTGATTATTATACTGATAATAGTGATGGTACTGGTGATTATTACATTGATAATAGTGATAGTACTGGTGATTATTATACTGATAATAGTGATAGTATTGGTGACTATTACACTGATTATAGTGATAGTACTGGTGATTATTACATTGATAATAGTGATAGTACTGGTGATTATTACACTGATAATAGTGATAGTACTGGTGATTATTACACTGATAATAGTGATGGTACTGGTGATTATTACACTGATAATAGTGATAGTGTTGGTGATTATTACACTGATAATAGTGATAGTACTGGTGATTATTACACTGATAATATTGATAGTACTGGTGATTATTACACTGATAATAGTGATAGTATTGGTGATTATTACACTGATAATAGTGATGGTACTGGTGATTATTACACTGATAATAGTGATAGTACTGGTGATGATTACACTGATAATAGTGATAGAACTGGTGATTATTACACTGATAATAGTGATAGTACTGGTGATTATTACACTGATAATATTGATAGTACTGGTGATTATTACACTGATAATAGTGATAGTATTGGTGATTATTACACTGATAATAGTGATGGTACTGGTGATTATTACATTGATAATAGTGATAGTACTGGTGATTATTACACTGATAATATTGATAGTACTGGTGATTATTACACTGATAATAGTGATAGTATTGGTGACTATTACACTGATAATAGTGATAGTACTGGTGATTATTACACTGATAATAGGGATAGTACTGGTGATTATTACACTGATAATAGTGATAGAACTGGTGATTATTACACTGATAATAGTGATAGTACTGGTGATTATTACACTGATAATAGTGATAGTACTGGTGATTATTACACTGATAATAGTGATGGTACTGGTGATTATTACACTGATAATAGTGATGGTACTGGTGATTATTACACTGATAATAGTGATAGTACTGGTGATTATTACACTGATAATAGTGATAGTACTGGTGATTATTACACTGATAATAGTGATAGAACTGGTGATTATTACACTGATAATATTGATAGTACTGGTGATTATTACACTGATAATAGTGATAGTACTGGTGATTATTACACTGATAAAAGTGATGGTACTGGTGATTATTACACTGATAATAGTGATAGTACTGGTGATTATTACACTGATAATAGTGATTGTACTGGTGATTATTACATTGATAATAGTGATAGTACTGGTGATTATTACATTGATAATAGTGATAGTACTGGTGATTATTACACTGATAATAGTGATAGTACTGGTGATTATTACACTGATAATAGTGATAGTACTGGTGATTATTACACTGATAATAGTGATAGAACTGGTGATTATTACACTGATAATAGTGATAGTACTGGTGATTATTACACTGATAATAGTGATAGTACTGGTGAGTATTACACTGATAATAGTGATGGTACTGGTGATTATTACACTGATAATAGTGATAGTACTGGTGATTATTACACTGATAATAGTGATAGTACTGGTGATTATTACACTGATAATAGTGATAGTACTGGTGATTATTACACTGATAATAGTGATAGTACTGGTGATTATTACACTGATAATAGTGATAGAACTGGTGATTATTACACTGATAATAGTGATAGTACTGGTTATTATTACACTGATAATAGTGATAGTACTGGTGATTATTACACTGATAATAGTGATAGTACTGGTGATTATTACACTGATAATAGTGATAGTACTGGTGATTATTACACTGATAATAGTGATAGTACTGGTGATTATTACACTGATAATAGTGATAGTACTGATGATTATTACACTGATACAAGTGAGTACTTGTGATTATTATACTAATAGTGATAGTACTGGTGATTATTACACTGATAATAATTATTTAACTGGTGATTATTACACTGATAATAATGATATAACTGGTGACTATTACACTGATAATTGTGACAGTACTGGTGATTATTACATTGATACCATGTTTTCCCGAAAATAAGACGTAGCCATAAAATAAGCCATACCAGCAGTTCTATCTATTCGCTTAATATAAGCCATACCCCTGAAAATAAGCCATGGTGGTAGGCGTGGCTTATAAAAGCTAATGAAGATGGTCAGCTGTTCTTGACAGATACTGTACCGTAGGGATGTCCTTACAGTAGCGGCGGGTCCTGTGTCCCAGCTGATCCCAGGACGGAAGTTCACATACAGGGCAGCATGTCCCAGCTGATCAGCAGGACGTCACTTCTGTGCAACGGCGGAGGGTCCCGGGACAGCAGCTGATATGCAGGGTGTCATGCATGCATAAGCCATGGTGAGTCTTTTTGAAGAAAAATAAATATAAGACTATCTTATATTTAGGGAAACACGGTACTATTAATAATACTGGTGATTGTGATAGAACTGGTGATTATTACACTGATAATAGTACTGGTGACTATTACACTAATAATAGTGATAGTACTGGTGACTATTACACTGATAATAGTGATAGTATTGGTGATTATTACACTGATAATAGTGATGGTACTGGTGACTATTACACTGATAATAGTGATAGTACTGGTGATTATTACACTGATAATAGTGATAGTACTGGTGATTATTACACTGATAATAGTGATAGTACTGGTGATTATTACACTGATAATAGTGATAGTACTGGTGATTATTACACTGATAATAGTGATAGTACTGGCGATTATTACACTGATAATAGTGATAGTACTGGTGATTATTACACTGATAATAGTGATAGTATTGGTGATTATTACACTGATAATAGTGATAGTGTTGGTGATTATTACACTGATAATAGTGATAGTACTGGTGATTATTATACTGATAATAGTGATAGTACTGGTGATTACTACATTGATAATAGTGATAGTACTGGTGATTATTACACTGATAATAGTGATAGTATTGGTGATTATTATAGTGATAATAGTGATAGTACTGGTGATTATTATACTGATAATAGTGATAGTACTGGTGATTATTATACTGATAATAGTGATAGTACTGGTGATTATTATACTGATAATAGTGATAGTACTGGTGATTATTACACTGATAATAGTGATAGTACTGGTGATTATTACACTGATAATAGTGATAGTATTGGTGATTATTATAGTGATAATAGTGATAGTACTGGTGATTATTATACTGATAATAGTGATAGTACTGGTGATTATTATACTGATAATAGTGATAGTACTGGTGATTATTATACTGATAATAGTGATAGTACTGGTGATTACTACATTGATAATAGTGATAGTACTGGTGATTATTACACTGATAATAGTGATAGTACTGGTGATTACTACATTGATAATAGTGATAGTACTGGTGATTATTATACTGATAATAGTGATAGTACTGGTGATTATTACACTGATAATAGTGATAGTACTGGTGATTATTACACTGATAATAGTGATAGTACTGGTGATTACTACATTGATAATAGTGATAGTACTGGTGACTATTACACTGATAATAGTGATAGTACTGGTGATTATTACACCGATAATAGTGATAGTACTGGTGATTATTACTCTGATAATAGTGATAGTACTGGTGACTATTACACTGATAATAGTGATAGTACTGGTGACTATTACACTGATAATAGTGATAGTACTGGTGATTATTACACTGATAATAGTGATAGTACTGGTGATTATTACACTGATAATAGTGATAGTACTGGTGATTACTACATTGATAATAGTGATAGTACTGGTGACTATTACACTGATAATAGTGATAGTACTGGTGATTATTACACCGATAATAGTGATAGTACTGGTGATTATTACTCTGATAATATTGATAGTACTGGTGACTATTACACTGATAATAGTGATAGTACTGGTGACTATTACACTGATAATAGTGATAGAACTGGTGATTATTACACTGATAATAGTGATAGTACTGGTGATTATTACACTGATAATAGTGATAGTATTGGTGATAATTACACTGATAATAGTGATAGTACTGGTGATTATTACACTGATAATAGTGATAGTACTGGTGACTATTACACTGATAATAGTGATAGTATTGGTGATTATTACACTGATAATAGTGATAGTATTGGTGATTAGTATACTGATAATAGTGATAGTATTGGTGATTATTACACTGATAATAGTGATAGTACTGGTGATTATTACACTGATTATAGTGATAGTACTGGTGATTATTACACTGATAATAGTGATAGTACTGGTGACTATTACACTGATAATAGTGATAGTATTGGTGATTATTACACTGATAATAGTGATAGTATTGGTGATTATTACACTGATAATAGTGATAGTACTGGCGATTATTACACTGATAATAGTGATAGTATTGGTGATTATTATACTGATAATAGTGATAGTATTGGTGATTATTACACTGATAATAGTGATAGTATTGGTGATTAGTATACTGATAATAGTGATAGTATTGGTGATTATTACACTGATAATAGTGATAGTATTGGTGATTATTACACTGATAATAGTGATAGTATTGGTGATTATTACACTGATAATAGTGATAGTATTGGTGATTATTACACTGATAATAGTGATGGTATTGGTGATTATTACACTGATAATAGTGATAGTACTGGTGATTATTACACTGATAATAGTGATGGTACTGGTGATTATTACACTGATAATAGTGATAGTATTGGTGATTATTACACTGATAATAGTGATAGTACTGGTGATTATTACACTGATAATAGTGATAGTACTGGTGATTATTACACTGATAATAGTGATGGTACTGGAGATTATTACACTGATAATAGTGATAGTATTGGTGATTATTATACTGATGATAGTACTGATGATTATTACACTGATAATAGTGATAGTACTGATGATTATTACACTGATAATAGTGATAGTACTGGTGATTATTACACTGATAATAGTGATAGTACTGGTGATTATTACACTGATAATAGTGATAGTATTGGTGATTATTACACTGATAATAGTGATGGTACTGGTGACTATTACACTGATAATAGTGATAGTACTGGTGATTATTACACTGATAATAGTGATAGTACTGGTGATTATTACACCGATAATAGTGATAGTACTGGTGATTATTACACTGATAATAGTGATAGTACTGGTGATTATTACACTGATAATAGTGATAGTATTGGTGATTATTATACTGATGATAGTACTGATGATTATTACACTGATAATAGTGATAGTACTGATGATTATTACACTGATAATAGTGATAGTACTGGTGATTATTACACTGATAATAGTGATAGTACTGGTGATTATTACACTGATAATAGTGATAGTATTGGTGATTATTACACTGATAATAGTGATGGTACTGGTGACTATTACACTGATAATAGTGATAGTACTGGTGATTATTACACTGATAATAGTGATAGTACTGGTGATTATTACACCGATAATAGTGATAGTACTGGTGATTATTACACTGATAATAGTGATAGTACTGGTGATTATTACACTGATAATAGTGATAGTACTGGCGATTATTACACTGATAATAGTGATAGTACTGGTGATTATTACACTGATAATAGTGATAGTATTGGTGATTATTACACTGATAATAGTGATAGTACTGGTGATTATTACACCGATAATAGTGATAGTGTTGGTGATTATTACACTGATAATAGTGATAGTACTGGTGATTATTATACTGATAATAGTGATAGTGTTGGTGATTATTACACTGATAATAGTGATAGTACTGGTGATTATTATACTGATAATAGTGATAGTACTGGTGATTACTACATTGATAATAGTGATAGTACTGGTGATTATTACACTGATAATAGTGATAGTATTGGTGATTATTATAGTGATAATAGTGATAGTACTGGTGATTATTATACTGATAATAGTGATAGTACTGGTGATTATTATACTGATAATAGTGATAGTACTGGTGATTATTATACTGATAATAGTGATAGTACTGGTGATTATTATACTGATAATAGTGATAGTACTGGTGATTATTATACTGATAATAGTGATAGTACTGGTGATTATTATACTGATAATAGTGATAGTACTGGTGATTATTATACTGATAATAGTGATAGTACTGGTGATTATTATACTGATAATAGTGATAGTACTGGTGATTATTATACTGATAATAGTGATAGTACTGGTGATTATTATACTGATAATAGTGATAGTACTGGTGATTATTACACTGATAATAGTGATAGTATTGGTGATTATTACACTGATAATAGTGATAGTACTGGTGATTATTATACTGATAATAGTGATAGTACTGGTGATTATTATACTGATAATAGTGATAGTACTGGTGATTATTACACTGATAATAGTGATAGTATTGGTGATTATTACACTGATAATAGTGATAGTACTGGTGATTATTATACTGATAATAGTGATAGTACTGGTGATTACTACATTGATAATAGTGATAGTACTGGTGATTATTACACTGATAATAGTGATAGTACTGGTGATTATTACACTGATAATAGTGATAGTACTGGTGATTATTATACTGATAATAGTGATAGTACTCGTGATTATTACACTGATAATAGTGATAGTGTTGGTGATTATTACACTGATAATAGTGATAGTACTGGTGATTATTATAGTGATAGTACTGGTGATTATTACACTGATAATAGTGATAGTACTGGTGATTATTACACTGATAATAGTGATAGTACTGGTGATTATTACACTGATAATAGTGATAGTATTGGTGATTATTACACTGATAATAGTGATAGTACTGGTGATTATTACACCGATAATAGTGATAGTACTGGTGATTATTACACTGATAATAGTGATGGTACTGGTGATTATTACACTGATAATAGTGATAGTATTGGTGATTATTACACTGATAATAGTGATAGTACTGGTGATTATTACACCGATAATAGTGATAGTACTGGTGATTATTATAGTGATAGTACTGGTGATTATTACACTGATAATAGTGATAGTATTGGTGATTATTATTATAATGTGCTCATATTTAGCACATTAGTGATAACACTGGTGAAAATCGCGATATACCTGGAGAATCGCCGAGTACACCATCTGACAGGCGGACTTCCGGCGGAGCGGGCGCAGATTGGCCGGAGGAGATCAGCTGACGCGGAAAACTACGACTCCCGGCGTGCAGTGCGGCCGAACCGGAAGTGTACGCTGCCGGGCCGAGGATGGTCGGAGGGAGCCGGATACATGGAGGAGGAGGATCCCAACCACAATCACTGGCAGCTGCGGCCTGACTGCCCCCCGGTCCCGGAGCTCTGCAGGAGAGGACGGGACGGGGCTGCTAAGGGCAGCGGAGGAGGAGGAGGCCTCCCCGGGATCAGCTCCAGCGCCTCCAAGTTCCGTGAGTGTCATGTGTATAGTGATCGGTGTGTATAGTGATCAGTGTGTGAAGGGATCAGTGTGTGAAGTGATGTGTGTAGTGATCAGAGTGTATGGGATGTGTGTGGTGATCAGTGTGTAGTGATGTGTGTATGGGATCAGTGTGTAGTGATGTGTGTATGGGATCAGTGTGTAGTGATGTGTGTATGGGATCAGTGTGTAGTGATGTGTGTATGGGATCAGTGTGTAGTGATGTGTGTATGGGATCAGTGTGTAGTGATGTGTGTATGGGATCAGTGTGTAGTGATGTGTGTATGGGATCAGTGTGTAGTGATGTGTGTATGGGATCAGTGTGTAGTGATGTGTGTATGGGATCAGTGTGTAGTGATGTGTGTATGGGATCAGTGTGTAGTGATGTGTGTATGGGATCAGTGTGTAGTGATGTGTGTATGGGATCAGTGTGTAGTGATGTGTGTATGGGATCAGTGTGTAGTGATGTGTGTATGGGATCAGTGTGTAGTGATGTGTGTATGGGATCAGTGTGTAGTGATGTGTGTATGGGATCAGTGTGTAGTGATGTGTGTATGGGATCAGTGTGTAGTGATGTGTGTATGGGATCAGTGTGTAGTGATGTGTGTATGGGATCAGTGTGTAGTGATGTGTGTATGGGATCAGTGTGTAGTGATGTGTGTATGGGATCAGTGTGTAGTGATGTGTGTATGGGATCAGTGTGTAGTGATGTGTGTATGGGATCAGTGTGTAGTGATGTGTGTATGGGATCAGTGTGTAGTGATGTGTGTGGTGATCAGTGTGGTGATCAGTGTGGTGATCAGTGTGGTGATCAGTGTGTAGTGATCAGTGTGGTGATCAGTGTGTAGTGATCAGTGTGGTGATCAGTGTGTAGTGATCAGTGTGGTGATCAGTGTGTAGTGATCAGTGTGGTGATCAGTGTGTAGTGATCAGTGTGGTGATCAGTGTGTAGTGATGTGTGTGGTGATCAGTGTGTAGTGATGTGTGTGGTGATCAGTGTGTATGGGATGTGTGTGGTGATCAGTGTGTATGGGATCAGTGTGGTGATCAGTGTGTAGTGGTGTGTATGGGATCAGTGTGGTGATCAGTGTGTAGTGGTGTGTATGGGATCAGTGTGGTGATCAGTGTGTATGGGATCAGTGTGTAGTGATGTGTGTATGGGATCAGTGTGGTGATCAGTGTGTAGTGATGTGTGTATGGGATCAGTGTGGTGATCAGTGTGTAGTGATGTGTGTATGGGATCAGTGTGTAGTGATGTGTGTATGGGATCAGTGTGTAGTGATGTGTGTATGGGATCAGTGTGTAGTGATGTGTGTATGGGATCAGTGTGTAGTGATGTGTGTATGGGATCAGTGTGTAGTGATGTGTGTATGGGATGTGTGTATGGGATCAGTGTGGTGATCAGTGTGTAGTGATGTGTGTATGGGATCAGTGTGTAGTGGTGTGTATGGGATCAGTGTGTAGTGATGTGTGTATGGGATCAGTGTGGTGATCAGGGTGTAGTGATGTGTGTATGGGATCAGTGTGTAGTGATGTGTGTATGGGATCAGTGTGGTGATCAGGGTGTAGTGATGTGTGTATGGGATCAGTGTGTAGTGATGTGTGTATGGGATCAGTGTGTAGTGATGTGTGTATGGGATCAGTGTGTAGTGATGTGTGTATGGGATCAGTGTGTAGTGATGTGTGTATGGGATGTGTGTATGGGATCAGTGTGGTGATCAGTGTGTAGTGATGTGTGTATGGGATCAGTGTGTAGTGATGTGTGTATGGGATCAGTGTGGTGATCAGGGTGTAGTGATGTGTGTATGGGATCAGTGTGTAGTGATGTGTGTATGGGATCAGTGTGGTGATCAGGGTGTAGTGATGTGTGTATGGGATGTGTATGGGATCAGTGTGTAGCGATGTGTGTATGGGATCAGTGTGGTGATCAGTGTGTAGTGAGGTGTGTATGGGATCAGTGTGGTGATCAGGGTGTAGTGATGTGTGTATGGGATGTGTATGGGATCAGTGTGTAGCGATGTGTGTATGGGATCAGTGTGGTGATCAGTGTGTAGTGAGGTGTGTATGGGATCAGTGTGGTGATCAGGGTGTAGCGATGTGTGTATGGGATGTGTATGGGATCAGTGTGTAGCGATGTGTGTATGGGATGTGTATGGGATCAGTGTGTGGCGATCAGTGTGTATGGGATCAGTGTGTAGCGATGTGTGTATGGGATCAGTGTGTAGCGATGCCAGTGTGTGGCGATCCCTTTAGATGTCGCTGTCAGCTGTTAGCCACCCGCGGCGATCACCGCATGCTGAATATTAGCGGCGGCCCCCGGCTACTGAGAACAGCTGGGGGCTACAGAGTACGGAGCGGGCAGGAGTCGAGAGCCCGCTCCATACACCCCTCTGAGCGCCGTATGCTGGATATTAGCGGCAGCCCCGGCTACTGAAATCATCCGGGGGCCACGGAGTACGGAGCGGGCAGGAGTCGGGAGCCGCTCCATACATCCAGAGCGACGCCGCGTCAGATCCGGCCCTGCTTGCACGAGCCGGAAAAATTCACCTGCCCTGCACCACAAATGTGGAATTTGTATCTCCTGACGCCGGGGAGATGCTGTTCTGGGCGTCAGGAGATACAAATTCCACATCCCTAAAAGGATTGATTCAAAAATATTTTGAATCGATTCAGTATCGCCAAATGAAAAATCACGATAATCGCGCAAATCGGTTTTTTTTCTTACATCCCTGGTGTGTAGTGATCGGTGGCGGCGCGTAGTGATGTGTATATGGGTAGGTGTCGCGATCACACCCCATCGGTCCAGCTAAGACGCTAGAGAGAGTGTGATGGTGCAAGGGTTAAAGCCGCCAGACCTCTGGGTATCCACTACTAGTCCCAGCAAGTCACCAAATTAACCCTTAGATAAACGTGTTTCACCCGAGCTGCCTTCAGAAAGGTGAGCTCATATATTTAGAGATCAAAGACCAGAGCTGATTAATTAAACATTTAATCTGATAAAAGGTATCACAGTGCTGACTATATAAAAATACAGGAACAAATGACATACAGGTATAACAATATATAAAAGGTATCACAGTGCTGACTATATAAAAATACAGAAACAAATGACATACAGGTATAACAATATATAAAAGGTATCACAGTGCTATATATATATATAATACAGGAACAAATGACATACAGGTATAACAATATATAAAAGGTATCACAGTGCTATATATATATAAATACAGAAACAAATGACATACAGGTATAACAATATATTAAAGAGTTTAGCAAGACAAGTTCAGAAAACAAAAGATGCAGTTCTTACAGCATGATGATATAGCCATCCATGAGAGTGAGGCTCCAGCTGTTCTCAGGATTGTCTTCTCAGCTCATCCCCCTGACCAGTATCTCAGTTCTTATAATGTCCTATCTGGAGGGGAAAACCCTCATCCTTCCACCCCCCCCCCCCCTCCCCTCTGATCCCACCAGGTGGGGACATCTCTTATCTCATATATGGGACCAGAGACCCCTTACATCCTGCTGCTTCAAAGGGCCTTTGACTTCAAAAGAGGAAAACAGCAGACAGGCCCCGATTGACTGCAGTACACAAACACACTGTCTGACCCCTCACCCCCAGGTCTTAGTTTATACTCAGATACAATTATAAAACACAGGTATGTTTCCATAATCAGGCCTTGGGCCTGACACCTCCCCCTTAAGATGGAGACAGGGAGATCTGGCCGCTCCAGGCTGATAGAGCGGTCTCCATTAACCATCTGTTTCTCTTCTTGATGCATTCCCAGTAAAGATGGCGCTGAAGGGGCCTAGTACCTGATTAAGCTGCCTCCTACTTTCCTCTGAGAGCTGTGGATTGATCTCCACATCCTGAAGGGATCCCTGCCTCTTCCTCCACTAGGTCCAGTAGGGGATCACTACCCAGCCCTTCCTCTGGTGCACTACATACACTGAGTACTCTTCCTCTGGTGCACTACATACACTGAGTACCCTTCCTCTGGTGCACTGCATACACTGAGTACCCTTCCTCTGGTGCACTGCATACACTGAGTACCCTTCCTCTGGTGCACTACATACACTGAGTACCCTTCCTCTGGTGCACTACATACACTGAGTACCCTTCCTCTGGTGCACTGCATACACTGAGTACCCTTCCTCTGGTGCACTGCATACACTGAGTACTCTTCCTCTGGTGCACTGCATACACGGAGTACCCTTCCTCTGGTGCACTGCATACACTGAGTACCCTTCCTCTGGTGCACTGCATACACTGAGTACTCTTCCTCTGGTGCACTACATACACTGAGTACCCTTCCTCTGGTGCACTGCATACACTGAGTACCCTTCCTCTGGTGCACTGCATACACTGAGTACCCTTCCTCTGGTGCACTGCATACACTGAGTACCCTTCCTCTGGTGCACTACATACACTGAGTACCCTTCCTCTGGTGCACTGCATACACTGAGTACTCTTCCTCTGGTGCACTACATACACTGAGTACCCTTCCTCTGGTGCACTGCATACACTGAGTACCCTTCCTCTGGTGCACTGCATACACTGAGTACCCTTCCTCTGGTGCACTGCATACACTGAGTACTCTTCCTCTGGTGCACTACATACACTGAGTACCCTTCCTCTGGTGCACTGCATACACTGAGTACCCTTCCTCTGGTGCACTACATACACTGAGTACTCTTCCTCTGGTGCACTGCATACACTGAGTACCCTTCCTCTGGTGCACTGCATACACTGAATACCCTTCCTCTGGTGCACTACATACACTGAGTACCCTTCCTCTGGTGCACTACATACACTGAGTACCCTTCCTCTGGTGCACTGCATACACTGAGTACCCTTCCTCTGGTGCACTACATACACTGAGTACCCTTCCTCTGGTGCACTGCATACACTGAGTACCCTTCCTCTGGTGCACTGCATACACTGAATACCCTTCCTCTGGTGCACTGCATACACTGAGTACTCTTCCTCTGGTGCACTACATACACTGAGTACCCTTCCTCTGGTGCACTGCATACACTGAGTACCCTTCCTCTGGTGCACTGCATACACTGAGTACCCTTCCTCTGGTGCACTGCATACACTGAGTACCCTTCCTCTGGTGCACTGCATACACTGAGTACCCTTCCTCTGGTGCACTGCATACACTGAGTACTCTTCCTCTGGTGCACTACATACACTGAGTACTCTTCCTCTGGTGCACTACATACACTGAGTACCCTTCCTCTGGTGCACTGCATACACTGAGTACCCTTCCTCTGGTGCACTGCATACACTGAGTACCCTTCCTCTGGTGCACTGCATACACTGAGTACCCTTCCTCTGGTGCACTGCATACACTGAGTACCCTTCCTCTGGTTCACTGCATACACTGAGTACCCTTCCTCTGGTGCACTGCATACACTGAGTACCCTTACTCTGGTGCACTGCATACACTGAGTACCCTTCCTCTGGTTCACTGCATACACTGAGTACCCTTCCTCTGGTTCACTGCATACACTGAGTACCCTTCCTCTGATGCACTGCATACACTGAGTACCCTTCCTCTGGTGCACTGCATACACTGAGTACCCTTCCTCTGGTGCACTGCATACACTGAGTACCCTTCCTCTGGTGCACTGCATACACTGAGTACCCTTCCTCTGGTTCACTGCATACACTGAGTACCCTTCCTCTGGTGCACTGCATACACTGAGTACCCTTCCTCTGGTGCACTGCATACACTGAGTACCCTTCCTCTGGTTCACTGCATACACTGAGTACCCTTCCTCTGGTGCACTGCATACACTGAGTACCCTTACTCTGGTGCACTGCATACACTGAGTACCCTTCCTCTGGTTCACTGCATACACTGAGTACCCTTCCTCTGGTTCACTGCATACACTGAGTACCCTTCCTCTGATGCACTGCATACACTGAGTACCCTTCCTCTGGTGCACTGCATACACTGAGTACCACCTTCTCATGGTCATAGTATGCCATGTTAATGTGGTACTGTCTCTGTCTCTTTCTCGGACCTTTCTCATCAAGGGCAACTACATATGTGGTGGGTTCTAGGCGCTGCAGAATGGGGAAGGGACCCTCCCAGGCAGCCTGCAACTTATTCTGCCTGATGGGGTTCAGAACCATTACCTTCTGTCCCACTTCATAGACCCGGTCCCTTGCATTGTGATTGTACCAGTACTTCTGCCTGGACTGTGCTGCTGTGAGGTTGTCCTGTACCAGCCCGGTCAGTGCCGGCATCCTGTCCCTGAATCTCAGAACATACTCCACCAGGTGGTATGGGCTACCAAGTGCTGTACATTCACCTTCTTACAGACACTTTGCATGAGATGGACATGAACTGGGGGCCCTGATCAGTGAGCATTTCTTTTGGGAACCCCACCCTGCAGAATATACTGATCATCTGCCATTTTATCTGCCTGGACGGAGGATAAGGCAACAGCTTCAGGGGACCTGGCTGCATAATCTACAACAGTGAGAATAGTTTCCGTGTCCTGCTGGGTATAGCTGGAGGTCCCACAATATCCACTGCCACTCGTTCAAAGGTACAGATATGACTGGTAGGGGAACTAGGGGAACACGAGTAACATCCCCAGACTTACTCACCCTTTGGCAGACACGACAAGATCTACAATAATTGGCAACAGCAGTACCCATACCTGGCCAGTAGAAATTGTGTGCCAACCTGGACTTTGTCTTGGCCACTCCCAAATGTCCTGCCAGGGGGGTCTCATTTGCCAACCTCATCAGCTCTTTCCTGTACGGCCTAGGAACCACTAACGGCCTCTCTCTCTCCTGGGCCCCTAGCATGCCTTTGGAAAGGGACTCCCAGTACAATATATCATTTTCCCAATATACCCGATGCCCATTTGTGTCAACACCTGTATGCTCAGCTAATTTTCTAATTTTGCTAATTTTCCTCCCCCCATCTCGTGGTATTAGGGAGCACATTTCCCCCAGGCGAGCTAGCATCTCCACCTTCCTCTGCTGGGGCTTTCAAGTCACACAACTTGCCCCTTGCATCGCCATCCTCCCTTCCTTTTAAAGCTGCAGCCCTGGCATGCTGCTGACGCGTTACCACTGCCATTATTGGTATGCCTTCCTGGGGTTTACCTTCCTCCCCCTCAGTTCCAGACATAACTATACAGGCATCATACACAGGGCTATCACTCCTTCCCTCCTCCTCCTCCTCCTTAGGCTCACAGGATTGGGACATATCACTCACTGCTGATCCCTCATCCTTACCTGTCACCAGGGGCACACCAACCCCTCCCCCTAGCCCATCTCCACTAGGTTTTGGCATTGGCGATGCATTGTCGTCACATTTCACAATACACCCCATTCCACTTTTGGAAAACATTACTGGTTCAGTCACAGGTAAACAATTATCAATCCCCTGCACCCCCTCCCAGTTACCACATCTCGCAGTGTCTCCCAAAGTCTCGCACAGTACCTCAGAATGAACAGGGCTCTCTCCTAGCCCATCCGGTGTGCAGGTAGTGTCCTCTGGAGCATAATGACAGAGCATCCGACCCAAATCATTCCCCAGCAGAACATTAACAGGGATGTCTTCATAGACCCCCACCTCCCGCAAACCTTTGCCTGTACCCCAATCCAGGTACACACGGGCCATGGGCACAACAGGCCGCACACCTCCAATTCCTTTTAAAGCCATGGTTCTTCCAGGGATGATGTCCTCTGTACCACTTCAGGCCGCACTAAGGTAAAGGAGGCTCCAGAATCTCGCAAACCCACGGTCACCCACAGTTATACTCTGCAGGTTATCCGCTCTTTTTTCCACCGCTCCGGACACCAGAAGAACGGCTGTGTGTCCTCCAGCTACTGGTGGAGAATTCTTTATGTTGGGCTAATTGGCACTCAGGTGCCCAACATTGTTGCATCTGTAACATCGGCGGGTGTCCCCCTGACCCAATGTGGCTCCTGTTGCTTTTGGGAATGATGGCAAGAATTTCCCGGCTGACCTGGTGATGCTCTGTGGGTGTGTGGCTCCCCTCCAGGTACTCGCTCCAGCTTGTGCAGATCCACGCTTTGCTGCTGGCGCCCGGTTGTTGGCAAAGTCATCTCCAAGTTCGGCTGGTTCCGTTGCAGTCTTGGGCTTGCGGTCCAATATCCACTCTCTGGCTTCAAAGCTCCGTGTTTGGAGAAACTGATCCAGGACCATCAAGTCCTCCAGGGCCTCATAGGTAGTGACTGGTAGGCCCCCAGTCCATTGCCTGAATGCAGTCCTTAGCTGACCTGCATGCTGAGTGCAGCTTTCTGTGTCACTTTGTTGCTAAGTCCTAAACTTTTTCCGATAAGTCTCTGGAGTCAGATAAAAACTTTTTTAGCAGGGCAGATTTTATTGCCTCATAGGTCACTCTCAGAGGAAAGAGAAGCAAGCACATCCAGAGCTTTCCCTCGCAACCGTGGGGTTAGATATCGTCCCCACTGTTCCTTAGGTAGATGGAACTGCCGGCAAACCTTTCCAAATCCCCTCAGGAACACATCCAGATCACCATCTTTCTCCAACATGGGGAAATGTTCCAAGCGAGGTTTGTGGTCTCCTTGATCCTGCACATCACTCCGTGCGGATGAAGCATCCCCTCTCAGCCTCAGAACCTCCAGTTCATGCCTTCGCTGGGCCTCTTTCTGCCGCCTCTCTCTCTGCGGCTTGTGCCTGGGCCTCTCTTTCTGCGGCTCGTGCCTGGGCCTCTCTCTCTGCGGCTTGTGCCTGGGCCTCTCTCTCTGCGGCTCGTGCCTGGGCCTCTCTCTCTCTCTGCGGCTCGTGCCTGGGCCTCTCTCTCTCTGCGGCTCGTGCCTGGGCCTCTCTCTCTCTCTCTCTCCGGCTCGTGCCTGGGCCTCTCTCTCTCTCTCTCTCTCTCTCTCTCTGCGGCTCGTGCCTGGGCCTCTCTCTCTCTCTCTCTCTCTCTCTGCGGCTTGTGCCTGGGCCTCTCTCTCTCTCTCTCTCTCTGCGGCTCGTGCCTGGGCCTCTCTCTCTCTCTCTCTCTGCGGCTCGTGCCTGGGCCTCTCTCTCTCTCTCTCTCTCTCTCTCTCTGCGGCTCGTGCCTGGGCCTCTCTCTCTCTCTCTGCGGCTCGTGCCTGGGCCTCTCTCTCTCTCTCTCTCTCTCTCTCTCTCTCTCTCTCTCTCTCTGCGGCTCGTGCCTGGGCCTCTCTCTCTCTCTCTCTCTCTCTCTCTCTGCGGCTCGTGCCTGGGCCTCTCTCTCTCTCTCTCTGCAGCTCGTGCCTGGGCCTCTCTCTCTCTCTCTCTGCGGCTCGTGCCTGGGCCTCTCTCTCTCTCTCTCTCTCTCTCTCTCTCTCTCTGCGGCTCGTGCCTGGGCCTCTCTCTCTCTCTCTCTCTCTGCGGCTCGTGCCTGGGCCTCTCTCTCTCTCTCTCTCTCTCTCTCTCTCTCTCTGCGGCTCGTGCCTGGGCCTCTCTTTTTGCAGGTTGGTACTGGAGAAGCAGTTGGAGTTTCATATTGGCATCCACATTCCCAAGGTGTTGTAAGGCAGTCCGCATATAAGAGTCCAAGGCCTCATGTGGAGTACTGTCCTGATGGGGAGTAATGTTGTATTCCCCAGGAGATATCAGTCCTTGGATGGCAGTTCCAGCTGTAGGACTTTGTCTCATGTCACTCAGCTCTTCTGCACGGGCATCATACTCCACAAGATCAGCAATAAGTTGTTCCCTGTCCTTTCCCGCAGTAGGGATGTCCTTTTCTTGGCACATTAGCTCCAGTGCAGGCTTTGACTGCTTGCGATATTCCTCCATATTTCCGAGATGAGACAGAGGAGGTAAAACGGGAGATGGGGAGGACAGAACTGTCTTTCAGTCTTTTTGTTTGTCTTTTAAACCAGCACTGAGCTCTGTCTTTGGAATTTGCAATTTCTTCTTAGTTTCTAAGATTTCCCTACAGGTAAAATCCAGCAAGCACTAAAAATCTCTAAATATATCCCGACGCTGCCACCAGTTGTCACGATCACACCCTATCGGTCCAGCCGAGACGCTAGAGAGAGTGTGATGGTGCAAGGGTTAAAGCCGCCAGACCTCTGGGTATCCACTACTAGTCCCAGCAAGTCACCAAATTAACCCTTTGATAAACGTGTTTCACCAGAGCCTCCTTCAAAGACCAGAGCTGATTAATTAAACATTTAATCTGATAAAAGGTATCACAGTGCTGACTATGTAAAAATACAGAAACAAATGACATACAGGTACAAAAATATATAGAAGAGTTTACAAGACAAGTTCAGAAAACAAAAGATGAAGTTCTTACAGCATGATGATATAGCCGTCCATGAGAGTGAGGCTCCAGCTGTTCTCAGGATGGTCTTCTCAGCTCATCCCCCTGACCAGTATCTCAGTTCTTATAATGTCCTATCTGGAGGGGAAAAACTTCATCCTTCCACCCCCTCCCCTCTGATCCCACCAGGTGGGGGCATCTCTTATCTCATATATGGGACCAGAGACCCCTTACATCCTGCTGCTTCAAAGGGCCTTTGACTTCAAAAGAGGAAAACAGCAGACAGGCCCCAATTGACTGCAGTACACAAACACACTGTCTGAATTACCCCTCACCCCCAGGTCTTAGTTTATACACAGATACAATTATAAAACACAGGTATGTTTCCATAATCAGGCCTTGGGCCTGACAGTAGGTATAAGTGTTATGCTGTATTCCTGTGTATACTGACCTCTCTGCTGCCCCTGGTGGTGATATTCTCCTCTCAAGTGATGTGTGTATAGTGATCAGTGTGTATAGGGATCTGTGTATAGTGATCTGTGTATAGTGATCGGTGTGTGATCTGTGTACATGGGTAGGTATAATAGGTATAAGTGTTCCTGTGTATACTGACCTCTCTGCTGCCCCTGGTGGTGATATTCTCCTCTCCAGTGATGTGTGTGTATAGTGATCAGTGTGTATAGGGATCTGTGTATAGTGATCTGTGTACATGGGTAGGTATAATAGGTATAAGTGTTCCTGTGTATACTGACCTCTCTGCTGCCCCTGGTGGTGATATTCTCCTCTCCAGTGATGTGTATAGTGATCAGTGTGTGTGATGTGTATATGGGTAGGTATTTGTGTTATACTGTATTCCTGTGTATACTGACCTCTCTGCTGCCCCTGGTGGTGATATTCTCCTCTCCAGTGATGAATGTGATCACGGTCGATGACTATAAGAACACGTATTGGCCAAAGCTGGAGAGCGCCATCGATCAGCTGCTGACCCAGAGCCCGGGGGACTATATACCCATCTCCTATGAGCAGATCTACAGGTGAGGTCATGTGATGGGGCAGGGGACCCCCCGGAGCAGGCAGACAGGCTCCCCCCCTCACATGTGTCTATTGATCTCTTACAGCTGTGTGTACAAGTGCGTATGTCAACAACACTCCGAGCAGATGTACAGCGACCTCATGTGTAAGGTCACCTGTCACCTGGAAAAGGTGTCCCTGGAGCTGCTGGTAAGTCCCATCTATAGCATCAGGGGATATCACCGCTGATCTCTGGGGAATGGATAGGCTGTATTCCCAGTGATGTCACCGCTGATCTCTAGTGATGGATAGACTGTATTCCCAGTGATGTCACCGCTGATCTCTAGTGATGGATAGGCTGTATACTCAGTGATGTCACCGCTGATCTCTAGTGATGGATAGGCTGTATTCTCAGTGATGTCACCGCTGATCTCTAGTGATGGATAGGCTGTATTCCCAGTGATGTCACCGCTGATCTCTAGTGATGGATAGGCTGTATTCCCAGTGATGTCACCGCTGATCTCTAGTGAATGGATAGGCTGTATTCTCAGTGATGTCACCGCTGATCTCTATGAATGGATAGGCTGTATTCTCAGTGATGTCACCGCTGATCTCTAGTGATGGATAGGCTGTATTCTCAGTGATGTCACCGCTGATCTCTAGTGATGGATAGGATGTATTCTCAGTGATGTCACCGCTGATCTCTAGTGATGGATAGACTGTATTCTCAGTGATGTCACCGCTGATCTCTAGTGATGGATAGACTGTATTCTCAGTGATGTCACCGCTGATCTCTAGTGATGGATAGACTGTATTCTCAGTGACGTCATCGCTGATCTCTAGTGATGGATAGGCTGTATTCTCAGTGATGTCACCGCTGATCTCTAGTGAATGGATAGGATGTATTCTCAGTGATGTCACCGCTGATCTCTAGTGATGGATAGGCTGTGTTCTCAGTGATGTCATCGCTGATCTCTAGTGATGGATAGACTGTATTCTCAGTGATGTCACCGCTGATCTCTAGTGATGGATAGGCTGTATTCTCAGTGATGTCACTGCTGATCTCTAGTGATGGATAGACTGTATTCTCAGTGATGTCACCGCTGATCTCTAGTGATGGATAGACTGTATTCACAGTGATGTCACCGCTGATCTCTAGTGATGATAGGCTGTATTATCAGTGATGTCACCGCTGATCTCTAGTGATGGATAGGCTGTATTCTCAGTGATGTCACTGCTGATCTCTAGTGATGGATAGACTGTATTCTCAGTGATGTCACCGCTGATCTCTAGTGATGGATAGGCTGTATTATCAGTGATGTCACCGCTGATCTCTAGTGATGGATAGGCTGTATTCTCAGTGATGTCACTGCTGATCTCTAGTGATGGATAGACTGTATTCTCAGTGATGTCACCGCTGATCTCTAGTGATGGATAGGCTGTATTCTCAGTGATTTCACCGCTGATCTCTAGTGAATGGATAGGCTGTATTCTCAGTGATGTCACCGCTGATCTCTTGTATATGGATAGGCTGTATTCTCAGTGATGTCACTGCTGATCTCTAGTGATGGATAGGCTGTATTCTCAGTGATGTCACCGCTCATCTCTAGTGATGGATAGGCTGTATTCTCAGTGATGTCACCGCTGATCTCTAGTGATGGATAGGATGTATTCTCAGTGATGTCACCGCTGATCTCTAGTGATGGATAGGCTGTATTCTCAGTGAAATCACCGCTGATCTCTTTGGTTCTCTGTATTATTGGGGGTCAATGACTCTCACTATTAGGGGTCGTCTTATATTTTTTATATTAACTCTTTCCTCCATGTGTTGCAGGCGACGTCCCCTGAACATTATATAGAGAAGTTTAATCTTGCTCTGAGCCAGTATATGGGGGCGCTGCACAGCATCGTCCCCCTCTTCATCTATATGGTGAGTGCTATCGTGACATGTGACAGACCAGATCATCATATAATGGAGGGGTCACCATGGTGAGGGCCGCTGTGCCCCCTGGTACCTTTGTATGTTTTGGCTTCATTTTATTTTTTCTGATTTTTCCAGAACAAGTTTTATATAGAGACCAAACTGAACAGAGACCTGAAGGACGACCTCATCCAGCTCTTCACTGACCACGTGGCTGAGAAGCACATCTACAGCCTGATGCGTGAGTATGGATACAGGACACAGCCCTATAGGGTCATTACTGGTCAGCAGTCCTGCCCGGGTCATCGAGGGGTCATTACTGGACATCATTCCGGCCCCGGGTCATTGAGGGGTCATTACTGGTCATCAGTCCTGCCCCGGGTCATCGAGGGGTCATTACTGGACATCATTCCGGCCCCGGGTCATTGAGGGGTCATTACTGGTCATCAGTCCTGCCCCGGGTCATTGAGGGGTCATTACTGGTCAGCAGTCCTGCCCCGGGTCATCGAGGGGTCATTACTGGTCAGCAGTCCTGCCCCGGGTCATCGAGGGGTCATTACTGGTCAGCAGTCCTGCCCCGGGTCATCAAGGGGTCATTACTGGACATCAGTCCTGCCCCGGGTCATTTAGGGGTCATTACTGGTCCTCAGTCCTACCCTGGGTCATCGAGGGGTCATTACTGGTCAGCAGTCCTGCCCCGGGTCATCGAGGGGTCATTACTGGTCAGCAGTCCTGCCCCGGGTCATCGAGGGGTCATTACTGGTCAGCAGTCCTGCCCCGGGTCATCGAGGGGTCATTACTGGTCATCAGTCCTGCCCCGGGTCATCGAGGGGTAATTACTGGTCAGCAGTCCTGCCCCGGGTCATCGAGGGGTCATTACTGGACATCAGTCCTGCCCCGGGTCATCGAGGGGTCATTACTGGACATCAGTCCTGCCCTGGGTCATCGAGGGGTCATTACTGGTCATCAGTCCTGCCCTGGGTCATCGAAGGGTCATTACTGGACATCAGTCCTGCCCCGGGTCATCGAGGGGTCATTACTGGTCATCAGTCCTGCCCCGGGTCATCGAGGGGTCATTACTGGACATCAGTCCTGCCCCGGGTCATCGAGGGGTCATTACTGGACATCAGTCCTGCCCCGGGTCATCGAGGGGTCATTACTGGTCATCAGTCCTGCCCCGGGTCATCGAGGGGTCATTACTGGTCATCAGTCCTGCCCCGGGTCATCGAGGGGTCATTATCAGTCCTGCCCCGGGTCATCGAGGGGTCATTACTGGACATCAGTCCTGACCCGGGTCATCGAGGGGTCATTACTGGACATCAGTCCTGCCCCGGGTCATCGAGGGGTCATTACTGGTCATCAGTCCTGCCCCGGGTCATTGAGGGGTCATTACTGGACATCAGTCCTGCCCCGGGTCATCGAGGTGTCATTATTGGACATTAGTCCTGCCCCGGGTCATCGAGGTGTCATTATTGGACATTAGTCCTGCCCCGGGTCATCGAGGTGTCATTATTGGACATCAGTCCTGCCCCGGGTCATCGAGGTGTCATTATTGGACATTAGTCCTGCCCCGGGTCATCGAGGTGTCATTATTGGACATCAGTCCTGCCCCGGGTCATCGAGGTGTCATTATTGGACATTAGTCCTGCCCCGGGTCATCGAGGTGTCATTATTGGACATTAGTCCTGCCCCGGGTCATCGAGGTGTCATTATTGGACATTAGTCTGTCCTGCCATTGTAGGGGATGAGTATATTATAGAGGACTGTTCTCATTGTCTGTCTCTCTTTTCCAGCCTTGTTACTGGAGGCGCAGTCTACACCGTTCCAGATCACTCCCTCGACCATGGCGAGCATCGTGAAGGGGCTGTACACGCTGAGGCCAGGTATACCCCGTACCACCGTATAGAGATGGGGACCCTCCTGTGTGTTGTGGGTCAGGTATACCCCGTACTACCCCCGGCACTATAGAGATGGGGACACTGCTGTGTGTTGTGGGTCAGGTATACCCCGTACCACCCCCGGCCCCGTTACTATAGAGATGGGGACCCTCCTGTGTGTTGTGGGTCAGGTATACCCCGTACTACCCCCGGCACTATAGAGATGGGGACACTGCTGTGTGTTGTGGGTCAGGTATACCCCGTACTACCCCGGCCCCGTTACTATAGAGATGGGGACCCTCCTGTGTGTTATGGGTCAGGTATACCCCGTACTACCCCGACCCTGGTACTATAGAGATGGGGACCCTCCTGTGTGTTGTGGGTCAGGTATACCCCGTACCACCCCCGGTACTATAGGGTTGGGGACCCTCCTGTGTGTTGTGGGTCAGGTATACCCGGTACTATAGGGATGGGGACCCTCCTGTGTGTTGTTGGTCAGGTATACCCCGTACCACCCCCGGCCCCGCTACTATAGAGATGGGGACCCTCCTGTGTGTTGTTGGTCAGGTATACCCCGTGCCACCCCCGGCCCCGGTACTATAGAGATGGGGACCCTCCTGTGTGTTGTTGGTCAGGTATACCCCGTACCACCCCTGGCCCCGGTACTATAGAGATGGGGACCCTACTGTGTGTTGTGGGTCAGGTATACCCCGTATCACCCCCGGTACTATAGAAATGGGGACCCTCCTGTGTGTTGTGGGTCAGGTATACCCCGTACCACCCCCGGCCCCGGTACTATAGAGATGGGGACCCTCCTGTGTGTTGTGGGTCAGGTATACCCGGTACTATAGAGATGGGGACCCTCCTGTGTGTTGTGGGTCAGGTATACCCGGTACTATAGAGATGGGGACCCTCCTGTGTGTTGTGGGTCAGGTATACCCGGTACTATAGAGATGGGGACCCTCCTGTGTGTTGTGGGTCAGGTATACCCCGTACCACCCCCGGCCCCAGTACTATAGAGATGGTGACCCTCCTGTGTGTTGTGGGTCAGGTATACCCCGTACCACCCCCGGCCCCAGTACTATAGAGATGGTGACCCTCCTGTGTGTTGTGCTCAGTGCACCCTCTCTTCTGGGTGGTGAGTCGGGTTGTCATTAATATTTGCGCCCCGTCTGTTGGCCATTTTGCCTGAGATCTGTCTCTTTCAGAATGGGTCCAGCTCGCTCCAGCACTTTTCTCCAAGTTCATCCCCAACATTTTGCCCCCGGCCATGGAATCGGAGCTGCAGGACTACGCCGCACAGGATCAGAAGCTGCAGCAAGACCTCATGCAGAATGGATTCAACAGGTCAGCGATCAGGTGACCTTATGAGATCCCTGCCAGTCACATGACCAGGGTGGGCGATCATCTGCTGCCTCCCTCTCTTATGGTTTCCATCAGAAGTGAGCGCTGGTTTCTGAAAATGTATAATCTGAGTTGATGTAAGAGGAGAGACCTCTGTGTGTACGTGGCTGGTGCCATGGCCACGGTATTATGCCACACACAGGAGCACACATACTTGTTTCCCAGGAGACTACATACTATGGGTGCATGGTGTGCACAGATAATATCCCTCCTCCCATGAGCAGCAATGTGCGGACCCTACTGTGTTCTCCTTAAAGGGGTACTCCGGTGAAAACCTTTTTTTCTTTTAAATCAACTGGTGCCAGAAAGTTAAACATATTTGTAAATTACTTCTATTAAAAAATCTTAATCCTTCCAGTACTTATTAGCTGCTGAATGCTACAGAGGAAATTGCTTTCTTTTTGGAACACTGATGACATCACGAGTACAGTGCTCTCTGCTGACATCTCTGTCCATTTTAGCAACCGTGCATAGCAGATGTATGCTATGGGCAGCATGGTGGCTCAGTGGTTAGCACTGCTGCCTTACAGTGCTGGGGACTTGGGTTCAAATCCCACTAAGGACAACAATAAATAAAGTGTTATTATTATTATAATAACGTCAGCAGAGAGAACTGTGCTCGTGATGTCATCAGAGAGAATTCCAAAAAGGAAAGAATTTCCTCTGTAGTATTCAGCAGCTAATAAGTACAGGAAGGATTAAGATTTTTTAATAGAAGTAATTTACAAATCTGTTTAACTTTCTGTCACCAGTTGATTTATAAGAAAAAAGGTTTTCGCCGGAGTACCCCTTTAACCCCTTAAGGACACAGCCCATTTTCACCTCTAGGACGCAGCCCTTTTTTGCACATCTGACCACTGTCACTTTAAACATTAATAACTCTGGAATGCTTTTACTTATCAATCTGATTCCGAGATTGTTTTTTCGTGACATATTCTACTTTAACATAGTGGTAAATTTTTGTGGTAACTTGCATCCTTTCTTGGTGAAAAATCCCAAAATTTGATGGAAAAATTGAAAATTTTGCATTTTTCTAACTTTGAAGCTCTCTGTTTGTAAGGAAAATGGATATTCCAAATATTATTTTTTTTGGATTCACATATACAATATGTCTACTTTATATTTTCATCATAAAATTGACAAGTGTTTACTTTTGGAAAACACCAGAGGGCTTCAAAGTTCAGCAGCAATTTTACAATTTTTCACAAAACTTTCAAACTCGCTATTTTTCATGGACCAGTTCAGGTTTGAAGTGGATTTGAAGGGTCTTCATATTAGAAATACCCCATAAATTACCCCATTACAAAAACTGCACCCCCCAAAGTATTCAAAATGATATTCAGTAAGTGTTTTAACCCTTTAGGTGTTTCACAGGAAAAGCAGCAAAGTGAAGGAGAAAATTCAAAATCTTCATTTTTTACACTTGCATGTTCTTGTAGACCCAATTTTTGAATTTTTACAAGGGGTAAAAGGATAAAATTTATACTTGAATTTGTAGCCCAATTTCTCTCGAGTAAGCACATACCTCATATGTCTATGTAAATTGTTCGGCGGGCGCAGTAGAGGGCTCAGAAGCGAAGGAGCGACAAGGGGATTTTGGAGAGTACGTTTTTCTGAAATGTTTTTTTGGGGGCATGTTGCATTTAGGAAGCCCCTATGGTGCCAGAACAGCAAAAAAAAAACACCTGGCATACCATTTTGGAAACTAGACCCCTTGAGGAACGTAAAAAGGAATTAAGTGAGCCTTAATACCCCACAGGTGTTTCATGACTTTTGCATATGTAAAAAAAAAAATAATAATTTTTCACTAAAATGTGTTTCCCCCCAAATTTCACATTTTTGCAAGGGTTAATAGCAGAAAATACCCCCCAAAATTTGTAACCCCATCTCTTCTGAGTATGGAGGTACCCCATAAGTTGACCTGAAGTGCATTACGGGCGAACTACAATGCTCAGAAGAGGAGTCATATTTGGCTTTTTGAGAGCAAATTTTGCTCGGGGGGCATGTCGCATTTAGGAAGCCCCTATGGTGCCAGGACAGCAAAAAAAAACACATGGCATACCATTTTGGAAACTAGACTCCTTGAGGAACGTAACAAGGGATAAAGTGAACCTTAATACCCCACAGGTGTTTCACGACTTTTGCATATGTAAAAAAAATCTAAAAATTTTTACCAAAAATGCTTGGTTTAGCAAAAATTTTACATTTTTAAAAAAGGTAATAGCAGAAAATATCCCCCAACATTTGAAGCCCAATTTCTCCCGATTCAGAAGACACCCAATATGGGGATGAAAAGTGCTCTGCTGGCGCACTACAGGTCTCAGAAGAGAAGGAGTCACATTTGGCTTTTTGGAAGCAAATTTTGCTTTGGGGGCATGCCGCATTTAGGAAGCACCTATGGTGCCAGGACAGAAAAAAAAACACATGGCATACCATTTTGGAAACTAGACCCCTTGGGGAACGTAACAAGGGGTAAAGTGAACCTTAATACCCCACAGGTGTTTCACGACTTTTGCATATGTAAAAAAAAAAAAATTTTTTTTACACTAAAATGCTTGTTTTCCCCCAAATTTTACATTTTTACAAGGGATAATAGCAGAAAATACCCCCCAAAATTTGTAACCCCATCTCTTCTGAGTATGGAAATACCCAATAAGTGGACGTGAAGTGCACTGGGGGCGAACTACAATGCTCAGAAGAGGAGCAGCATCATTGAGCTTTTGGAGAGAGAATTTGGCCATGTGCATTTCCAAAGCCCCCCGTGGTGCCAGAACAGTGGACCCCCCACATGTGACCCCATTTTTAAAACTACACCCCTCACGGAAGGTAATAAGGGGTGCAGGGAGAATTTACACCCCACTGGCATTTGACGGATCTTTGGAACAGTGGGCTGTGTAAATTAAAAATTTTATTTTTCATTTTCACAGACCCCTGTTTCAAAGATCTGTCAGACACCTGTGGGGCGTAAATGCTCACTGTACCCCTTATTACATTCCGTGAGGGGTGTAGTTTCCAAAATGGGGTCACATGTGGGTATTTATTGTTTTGCACTTATGTCAGAACCGCTGTAAAATCAGCCACCCCTGTGCAAATCACCAATTTAGACCTCAAATTTACATGGTGCACTCTCCCTTCTGAGCCTTGTTGTGCGTCCCCAGAACACTTTGCGCCCACATATGGGGTATCTCCATCCTCAGGAGAAAATGCGTTACAAATTTTGGAGGCTTTTTTTCTTTTACCGCTTGTGAAATTTTAAAGTATGGGGCAACACCAGTATGTTAGTGTACAAAAATGTTTTGTTTTTTTACACTAACATGCTGGTGTAGACCCCAACTTTACCTTTTCATAAGGGGTAAAAGGAGAAAAAGCCCCCCAAAATTTGTAACACAATTTCTCCTGAGTACGGCGATACCCCATATGTGGCCCTAAACTGTTGCCTTGAAATACGACAGGGCTCCAAAGTGAGAGCGCCATGCGCATTTGAGGCCTAAATTAGGGATTTGCATAGGGGTGGACATAGGGGTATTTTACACCAGTGATTCTCAAACAGGGTGCCTCCAGCTGTTGCTAAACTCCCAGCATGCTTGGACAGTCAATGGCTGTCCGGAAATGCTGGGAGTTTTTGTTTTGCAACAGCTGGAGGCTCCGTTTTGGAAACACTGCTGTAGGATACGTTTTTCATTTTTATTGGGGGGGGAAGGGGTGGTGGGGGGGGGCAGTGTACGTGTGTATATGTAGTGTTTTACTCTTTATTTTATGTTAGTGTAATGTAGTGTTTTTAGGTTACATTCACACTCATGGCGGATTACACTGAGTCTCCCGCTAGGAGTTTGAGCTGCGGCTGCTGCAGCTCAAACCTGAAGCAGGGAATTCACTGTAATCCGCCGCCAGTGTGAATGTAACCTGTACATTCACATGGGAGGGGGGGGGGGGAACTACAACTCCCAGCATGCACTGACAGAACGTGCATGCTGGGAGTTGTAGTTTTGCAACAGCTGGAGGCACACTGGTTGGAAAATACTGAGTTAGGTAATAGAACCTATTACCTAACTCGGTATTTCCCAACCAGTGTGCCTCCAGCTGTTGCAGAACTACAACTCTCAGCATGTACTGATTGCCAAAGAGAATGCTGGGAGATGTAGTTATGCAACAGCTGGATGCACGCAAGTACAACTCCCAGCATGCCAAGACAGCCATTTGCTGTTCCTGAATGCTGGGAGTTGTAGTTTTGCAAGATTTAGAGGGGTTCAGGCTGGAGATCACTGACAGTGGTCTCTAAACTGTGGCCCTCCAGATGTTGCAAAACTACAAATCTCAGCATGCTAAGACAGCAAACTGCTGTCTGGGCATGCTGGGAGTTGTAGTTTTGTAATATCTGGAGGGCTACAGTTTAGAGACCACTGTCAGTGATCTCTAGCTTGAACCCCTCTAAATCTTGCAAAACTACAACTCCCAGCATGCCAACACAGCAAACAGCTGTCAAGGCATGGTGGGAGTTGTAGTTTTGCAACATCTGGAGGGCGACAGTTTAGAGACCACTCTCTAAACTGTCGCCCTGCAGATGTTGCTAGGCAACAGACTCTGGACACGCGGCGTCATACTTACCTCCACCGCCGCCGTGATCACAGCCGCCGCCGGGTAAGTGATCGCCGCCGCCGCTACTACACGGTTCCCCCCGCTGTGCCTGGACACCGATGGGCGGGCATAGCGCGGGGAACCGAACTTTAACCCCCCCGCCCCCAGTCTGCTATTGGTCGGCCGCTCCGCCGATCAATAGCAGGGATAGGAGGGGTGGCAACCCTGCCACCTCACTCCTATCTCTTCAAGGGGGATCGAGGGTGTCTTGGACACCCCCGATCCCCCTTATTTTATCGCGGCGCTGCCGTTAGTGGGCAGGGGGAAAGCGCTCCCCCTGCAAACACCATAGATGCCATGATCAAACTGATCACGGCATCTATGGGGTTAATGCTGCCGGGACCGGCGCGATCGCGGCCCCGGCAGCTGCGGTGGGACTCCGGCTGTGATTGACAGCTGAGTCCCACCCGCGATCTCCTGCGCTGCCCGCGGCAGAGCAGGAGATCGCTTGGACGTATGCATACGTCCATTTGCGCGAACGTGTAATTCGCCTGGACGTATGCATACGTCCAATAGCGGGAAGGGGTTAACCCCTTCACGACGAGCGACGTACATGTACGGCGCCGTGAAGTCACTTGGCGCGCAGCGACGTACATGTACGTTGCGGGGTTCCGGGAGCGCCGCGTCACCGGTAGCGGTGATCGGGCCGGGATGACTGCTGTTGACCCCGCCCATGACCGCGTTGCGCGCAAATCGCAGGTCAATTCAGACCTGCGATCTGCGCGATTCCGGGTCATACGGGTCACTGGTGACCCGGAATAAGAGGGATCGGGGCAGGACTGATGACCATACACACGTACACTGCCCCCCCACCACCCCCCTCCACAATAAAAATGAAAAACGGATTGTACGGCAGTGTTTCTAAGATGGAGCCTCCAGCTGTTGCAAAACAAAAACTCCCAGCATTTCTGGACAGCAATTGACTGTCCAAGCATGCTGGGAGTTTAGCAACAGCTGGAGGCACCCTGTTTGGGAATCACTGGCATAGAATACCCCTATGTCTACCCCTATGCAAGTCCCTAATTCAATCCTCAAATGCGCATGGCGCTCTCACTTTGGAGCCCTGTCGTATTTCAAGGCAACAGAATAGGGTCACATATGGGGTATCGCCGTACTCGGGAGAAATTGCCTTACAGATTTTGGGGGGTATTTTCTCCTTTTACCCCTTGTGAAAAGAAACAGTTGGGGTCTACACCAGCCTGTTAGTGTAAAAAAAATAATTTCTACACTAACATGCTGGTGTTGCCCTATACTTTTCATTTTCACAAGAGGTAAAAGGGAAAAACGCCCCCCAAAATTTGTAATGCAATTTCTCCCGAGTACGGAGATACCCCATATGTGGGGGCAAAGTGCTCTGGGGGCGCACAACAAGGCCCAGAAGGGAGAGTGCACCATGTACATTTGAGGTGATTTGCACAGGGGTGGCTGATTGTTACAGCGGTTCTGAAAAACGCAAAAAAAAAAACACACCCACATGTGACCCCATTTTGGAAACTACACCCCTCACGGAATGTAATGAGGGGTGCAGTGATAATTTACACCCCACAGGTGTCTGACGGATCTTTGGAACAGTGGTCCGTGAAAATGAAAAATTTTGCACAGCCCACTGTTCCAAAGATCTGTCAGACACCAGTGGGGGGTAAATACTCACTGTATCCCTTGTTACGTTCCTCAAGGGGTCTAGTTTCCAAAATGGTATGCCATGTGGGGGTTATTTTGCTGTTCTGGCACCTTAGGGGCTTCCTAAATGAGACATGCCCCCCGACCAAAATTTTCTCTCAAAAAGCCAAATATGACGCCTTCTCTTCTGAGCATTGTAGTTCGCCCGCAGTGCACTTCAGGTCCACTTATGGGGTACCTCCATACTCAGAAGAGATGGGGTTACAAATTTTGGGGGGCCTTTTCTGCTATTAACCCTTTAAAAAATGTGAAATTTGGGGGGAAACCAACATTTTAGTGAAATTTTTTTTTAATTTTTTTACATATGCAAAAGTCGTGAAACACCTGTGGGGTATTAAGGCTCACTTTATTCCTTGCTATGTTCCTCAAGGGGTCTAGTTTCCAAAATGGTATGCCATGTGTGTTTTTTTGCTGTTCTGGCACCATAGGGGCTTCCTAAATGCGACATGCCCCCCAAAAACCATTTCAGAAAAACTTACTCTCTAAAATTCCCTTGTCGCTCCTTCCCTTCTGAGCCCTCTACTGCGCCCGCCGAACACTTTACATAGACATATGAGGTATGTCCTTACTCGAGAGAAATTGGGCTACAAATATAAGTATACATCTTCTCCTTTTACCCCTTGTAAAAATTCTAAAATTGGGTCTACAAGAACATGCGAGTGTAAAAAATGAAGATTTTGAATTTTCTCCTTCACTCTGCTGCTTTTCCTGTGAAACACCTAAAGGGTTAAACCATTTTCTGAATGTCATTTTGAATTCTTTGGGGGGTGCAGTTTTTATAATTGGGGTCATTTATGGGGTATTTCTAATATGAAGACCCTTCAAATCCACTTCAAACCTGAACTGGTCCCTGAAAAATTTGAAAATTTTGTGAAAAATTGGAAAATTGCTGCTGAACTTTGAAGCCCTCTGGTGTCTTCCAAAAGTAAAAACTTGTCAATTTTATGATGCAAACACAAAGTAGACATATTGTATATGTGAATTCCCCAAAAAAATTTGGAATATCCATTTTCCTTACAAGCAGAGAACTTCAAATTTAGAAAAATGCAAAATTTTAAATTTTTTCATCAAATTTTGGAATTTTTCACCAAAAAAGGATGCAAGTTACCATAAAATTTTACCACTATGTTAAAGTAGAATATGTCACGAAAAAACAAATCTCTGAATCAGAATGATAACTAAAAGCATCAGAGTTATTAATGTTTAAAGTGACAGTGGTCAGATTTGCAAAAAAGGGCTTCGTCCTAGAGGTGAAAATGGGCTCCGTCCTTAAGGGGTTAATCAGAATTGATGACTAACCATGTTTTCTTCTGTTTCCAGGGGTGACCAGTCTCGGAAAAGAGCGGGAGATGAGTTGTCCTACAGTAAGTATCAGGGTTACAGTTTGGCTGATGGGCAGAGGGAAGGAGAAGCGGGAGTGAGGGCAGTGGGAGGGCAGGAGGAGGAGCGGGAGTGAGGGCAGTGGGAGGGCAGGAGGAGGAGCGGGAGTGAGGGCAGTGGGAGGGCAGGAGGAGGAGCGGGAGTGAGGGCAGTGGAAGGGCAGGAGGAGGAGCGGGAGTGAGGGCAGTGGAAGGGCAGGAGGAGGAGCGGGAGTGAGGGCAGTGGAAGGGCAGGAGGAGGAGCGGGAGTGAGGGCAGTGGAAGGGCAGGAGGAGGAGCGGGAGTGAGGGCAGTGGAAGGGCAGGAGGAGGAGCGGGAGTGAGGGCAGTGGAAGGGCAGGAGGAGGAGCGGGAGTGAGGGCAGTGGAAGGGCAGGAGGAGGAGCGGGAGTGAGGGCAGTGGAAGGGCAGGAGGAGGAGCGGGAGTGAGGGCAGTGGAAGGGCAGGAGGAGGAGCCGGAGTGAGGGCAGTGGGAGGGCAGGAGGAGGAGCGGGAGTGAGGGCAGTGGAAGGGCAGGAGGAGGAGCGGGAGTGCGGGCAGTGGAAGGGCAGGAGGAGGAGCGGGAGTGAGGGCAGTGGAAGGGCAGGAGGAGGAGCGGGAGTGAGTGCAGTGGAAGGGCAGGAGGAGGAGCGGGAGTGAGGGCAGTGGGAGGAAATGAGGAGGAGTAGGAGTGAGGGCAGAGGGGAGGAGTAGGAGTGAGGGCAGAGGGGGGAGGAGGAGGAGTAGGAGTGAGGGCAGAGGGGAGGAGGAAGAGGAGTAGGAGTGAGGGCTGAGGGAAGGAGGAGGAGCGGAAGTGAGGGGAAGGAGGAGCGGAAGTGAGGGCAGTGGGAGGGAAGGAGGAGGAGCGGGAGTGAGGGCAGTGGGAGGAAATGAGGAGGAGCGGGAGTGAGGGCAGTGGGAGGAAATGAGGAGGAGCGGGAGTGAGGGCAGTGGGAGGAAATGAGGAGGAGCGGGAGTGAGGGCAGTGGGAGGAAATGAGGAGGAGCGGGAGTGAGGGCAGTGGGAGGAAATGAGGAGGAGCGGGAGTGAGGGCAGTGGAGGAAATGAGGAGGAGCGGGAGTGAGGGCAGAGGGAAGGAGGAGGAGCGGGAGTGAGGGCAGAGGGAAGGAGGAGGAGCGGGAGTGAGGGCAGAGGGAAGGAGGAGGAGCGGGAGTGAGGGCAGAGGGAAGGAGGAGGAGCGGGAGTGAGGGCAGAGGGAAGGAGGAGGAGCGGGAGTGAGGGCAGAGGGAAGGAGGAGGAGCGGGAGTGAGGGCAGAGGGAAGGAGGAGGAGCGGGAGTGAGGGCAGAGGGAAGGAGGAGGAGCGGGAGTGAGGGCAGAGGGAAGGAGGAGGAGGAGGAGTGAGGGCAGAGGGAAGAGGAGGAGGAGGAGGAGGAGTGAGGGCAGAGGGAAGGAGGAGGAGGAGGAGTGAGGAGTGAGGGCAGGAGGAGAGGAGGGAGAGGAGGAGGAGGAGGAGTGAGG